>NC_091487.1:4395624-4545383 GCF_947461875.1 Haliaeetus albicilla
AGCTAAAACATGCAGGAGCGCAGAAGGGTTTTAAATCCCTGCCATGACCACAACACAAAGGCAATTATCTGAGGGCGGTGCAGAAACTCCTGCTCCAGCCAGAACTCGCCCAACAGCATCACCTCCATGTGCAACTGGCACAAACACCAAGCCTGGCTGGAGAGGAGAGTGCGTGGACCGCCTGCCCAGCCCCAAAACTGGCTGGGGACAGAGCTGGGAGGCAGCTGCCCACCCTGCTCAGGGGCCTGGAGGAGCAGAAATCCGAGCAGAAATCCAAGCAGCACTTGTGCTTGAAGAGGAAAGGGGGTGCAAAGCTCTCTCCAACGCTGCAAAGGACCCCCAAGTTGTATGCACACACAGTTGTATGCCATGGAGCTGCCATCAGTTAACCAGGCCCTTCCCAAATTTTAAGATGTAAAGCGATGTATTAGTTTTTGTAGGCCCAGATACACGCTTTACAAATACATTTTTACAATTTCAGCAAGTTGATGAACTTGCTAAGGGATCTTATCAGCGGTCTCCATCCTCCACTGCTATTGCCCAAACCGCTGGAAATAGCACCAAGGAGGAGGTGAGCACCAGCAAGGACCAACTTCCACTGACCCAAAGACCTACAGGTCTCTTCAGCCTGGTGAGGGCACAGCAGAGGACAAGGGTGACAGATCTGGGAGAGCAGAGGAGATGCGATCTCTGGTGCAGAGAAGGGGAACGGGAAGCAGGGGCTCACTGTGCCCAAGGATACAAGAACCGTGGGGCATGACTATGAACTTCTGGGTGATGGTTTCAAAACAAATCAAAAGGAAACAGTTCAAAAGGAATGGATCGGCAAACTGTGGAAATCACTGGCACAGGATAATGCTGATCTGAAAAAAATTATAAGGTTTATAAAGCAATTCTATAAATTTCTGGAAGTAAAATTCACACCGGCCTATTAAATACAATGACCCTAATTTTGGCTCCAGAAGCTCTGACCTGTAAATGGCTGGAGGCTGGTAGGTACTCTGGAAAAACATTGTTACAGGCTTGCTGTGTTCCTGCCTTCTCCAACAGCACTAGATGGACCTTTGGAGAGAATTAGCACAGGGGAGGGTTTGGGGGCATTTTTTTTTTTCTTTTTGTGAATGTGGAGTAACATCAACATTTTCCATCCATAGCCTGCTAGAACTGGGAGCCAACTTCTCCTCTGGGAACTGTGTGGTCTCCCTGGATCTGCACATTTGCAATCTCCAGGAAAAGGGGGAATCAGACCAAGAGTGGAAAGGAAAATCTGCATTTATAAACACATCATGTGCCAGCACCTGAATGAAGGGAAGTCTGCAAGAAATGCTGACGATGTAAATACAACGAGCCAGCTACAGAGTACCAAAGGCAGGTGAGCATGTCGAGATGCAGCCACATCTGTAGCATATGAACAGATCCAAAGCATAGGGCTGGATTTGGATAAAGCTTTCCTTGGCTCCCTGATGTTATGGGAGAGGCAGCTCGTCACAGGTTCTTTCTAGGGTGAAATCCTACCGGTGATGGCTTTTGGTTTTGCAAAATGTCCCTTGAGGTCTACCCTCCAAGCACATCTCCAGGGCTAGGGATGATGCCTCTGGTGGACACGGATGCCGGGGGCTCTCCCCTTGACTCCGCTGCCTTTGCCCAGCAAACGGGCTCAGAGCAGCTCTTCGCAAAGCCAAGCCGGAGTCCTGGGAGGACACAAGGGGTCGATGGGGCCATGCCCTCCGCAAAGCTATTCTCGTGTAAAACACCGCATCAAGGCACAGGCAGGAGGCAGCGCATGAAAAATGCTGACAGTGTGAAAAACAGCACGGGGCTCCAAGTCAGGGCAAATTTTGGAGGGGCCGTGCAGAATCAAAGTCTCGGTGCATGTGTTCATCTGCTGGGTGGAATAAATGACTCATGGCTGATCCAACAGAGCCAGAGTTCCCCGTGGCCTCATCCCTCCTTGGGCTCTGCTAAGGTGCAAGCACTGATTGATGGGTTTTTCCCTTCACTGCCTGTGAAGCACTGGATGCTTTGCTGCCAAATAAGGAGCGAGTTTGAGGTGCTACTTTAAGCAGCCAGGTGAAAATTATGTATTAAAAATCCTATCTTGCCCTTCCAAACTAGAATGCAGGATCCATGAAGGGAAGGAAATACCCGGTGTCTGGGTCATTTCTGACGCTCCCTGTCATTATCATGCCTGCCTAGAGAACGACATGGACATGGTAGCCTCCTCTTTCATTATATTATGCAGGAATCCACCACTGGTTTGAGGTTAAGCGATGGATCTTCAGAAGGACAGACTTGAGACTAGAGAAGAGTTTTGTCTAGATCACAGGACAGGGACTGAGGTGGTCAGATACCTCTTCTGGCTCTGCCTGCTCTCCATACATGACTGTGCCCAAGTCTTTTCATCTCTCTGAGCCCAAGATCCTTATCTACAGGCGGGCAGTAATATCTCCTCATACCTGTCTAGGTCCTGTGATTTCAGATAGGGACTATGCACAGTGGAGGACCTTCAGACTCGTTATCGTGTGATGAAACCCCAGAATAAAAAGAACAAAGCATCTCTCGATGCCAAGATTCAACAGTTTTTCAAGCCGTCATAGCTAGCCTGTGCTAATTGTTATTGTAGTAGGCAAGAATTTTGCCAGAGGTGTCCAAGCACTGCAGTGAAAATGAGAAGGGCCTCCGTCTTCCTTTGCTGGCTCCGTAGCAAAGCCTCTGTGTTCATCCCAGAATAGCAATGTGCAAACCTCGGTGCTTCTCTTCCAAACCAATTTGCATTTTTAGAAACTAATTTGCAAAGCCTCGGACCCTGTGGCTACAAGCAAAGCCTGGCTGTCTGAGCAGCACTCCTCAATTACGGCATCTCCAGAACAGCAGCTTTTCTCAAAACGATGCTGTAAGCTTTGACTTAGGGGCAAATTTTCGCCTGGGAGAGGAAAGTCCTGCCAGAAGACTCTTGTGATCCTACAAACCAACAGAGGAGGGGTTGGGAACAGGGTCAGGGTAACCACAGGTCTCCGGGGGGAGCTCCTGACACATGGCAGAGCCTGGGACCCTCTTTTCCAGCACACCTCACCCTGTACCCTCACCCGTGCTCCAGCGACAATGTTCTTGCACAGTGTCAGCGGCCCTTGCTGACAACCACTGTGAACAACTCAGTTGGAGCCACAGAGGGTTACCAAACCCTGCTGAGGCACTGTCCTCATTTCCTATATCCATAAGCCACACAGGCTTCAGTGCAACAGTACTTTTCAGGTACCAAAAGTCACAGCCTTCCTGCAGCAGGCACAAAGATGAAGTCGCATCACGGTGAGCCGCAGAGCATCTACCGTCCGGCTCACACCTCTTCGGATGCCGGACTGAGGGCCACAGCTGCCAGGAGGACACCTAGACGGTGGAGAAGTGGCTGCACACCCCCCTTCGACCCGTTCCCCTTTTGTTCACAGTTTGCACTGAATAAAAGGGCGGCTAAATTGATACACCTTATCTCAGACCTTCCAGGGATTGCTGTGCCAGCCACCAGAAACAAAGCGCTCGCTCTGAAATAAATAACATTTGCAAATAATACGTTCCACGGTCAGAGGAATTATTGCACTTATCAAGCAGATATATTTGTCATACTTCTAAGCGACGCTAAACACTGGCTGTCTGAACTAAACCACCACTCCAGCTCTTCTCTGCTGCGTGAGCAAGGTAGTTTCTGATACAGATAAGCCAGCAAGAAGCCAAACCGGCATGCCTAAGGCAAGCAGCACCCAGCAAACAGACAGGACCAGTCATCGCGCTGATTCCAGAGCGCAGGATTAAACCGCACAACTGCTGCAACAAATGCGCAAAACAACGGCCAGAAATGCTGCATGGAATTCCTGGGTCTCTCCACACCAGTGCTTAACTCGCAGCTTCCCAAAAAGCAAGCCCTCTCCCCCTTGTCAGGGCAGTGAAGAGAGCTCTGATTATCACCAGCAAAACCCAGCCCAAATTGAAGTGGTGGGAAAAAAACACCACCAGTTATCATCTGGAAACCAGAAAGGGATGTGATTCTGGTTTTCCTGACAATTTTGTTGTATTTTCCTATTTTTAAACAATTTATCGGATTGAGAATTTTGCTAAATGCGTCTCTGATCACACGAGGCCACACAGCAATCTACCACCCATGTGGGACAGAGGGATGCACACGCTTGAGGAGGGAAACCCTCAGCCCCTGTACTCTGTGTTAAATGCAAAAGTTTAGACAAGCTCCACTGAGTAAATTGCTTAATGCATCCATTTTGTAACATACATACATCACTTACTGTCAGCTTTTTCATGTCCACAGTTTAGATTCTTACAAAATTTACAAAATTGAAATGCTTTAATATTTTTTTTAAAAAACGTTGGGGTTTCTTCCTACAGTTTCTGGGCAGAACACCCCATGTAAGATCTCACCAACCCACAGCCCAGCGCCAGGGCAGGAAAACCAAAGCAAAGGAAAATCTCCCTAAGGCCACGTCCGTGTCAGGACAACCTCTCCCCTTGCAGCACCTACTGAAAAGCAAGTGCCTCCACCTCCGCGGGGCCGAAGCTTTGATTTCAACATTTAAACGCAATGCAAAAATAAGCACCAAAATAAACAGATCCATAAAGCAGCAGGAACGCAGCAAAGCGGCTGGAAATTTCTACAACGAGAATGATCTAAATCCAAGAGGCCTTTGCGCGCACGCTGCTTCACTTTGTAACACCCTCACGGCCCTTCAGCCTCCAGGATAACCCGGGATGCACCAACAGGGAAGCAAACCTGGGAGAAGCCTTTTTTTAAAAAAAAAATAAAAAAAAAAAAATAAAAGCACAGCGATTTTTTTTCTTTTTTTTCTTTCAAGGCACCCTCCCGCAGTGCCTGCCCTACGGCCCTGAGAGCCAGGGCTGCCATGGGGTCGGGAGACCCCCTTTCCCTGTCTGTCTGTCCGTCCGTCCGTCCCCAGCGGCCCCACAGCAGCCGGGGTTATCGGTGGCGGGGCAGATCGGCGGAGATGTGTGTAATTGCCCTGTCAGGCAGCTGAAAGGCGCTCGCCTTTAGCTGATGCCACTTCAAAATGAAATTCTTTCTTTGGCATGGCTATGTCTGATATGCAGGCATCAAAGGAGAGGCAGCAGGTCGCCGATGCCCCGGGCCACACATTTCCCTTCTAAAGGCAGGAATGAGAGTGTCAGCTTGGGGCCGAGGGGGCCCCGGAGACATGGTAGCAATAACCCCGACCCCTACACAGGCGCCCGGGCTCCCCAGCGAAGGGGTGATCCCCCTCCATCCGTCACGGCCCTATAGGCGATGTGCATCCTCGCGAGCACCCACGCAGAGCCCTGCCATGCCGGGGACGCTCGGTCCCCGTAGCAAGCACCCATCGCTGCCTCACGGGGTGCTGGGGGGCTGTGGGGACCCACTGGGGAGGCAGAGTCACCCAGAGGCTCTCCGGCAGCAGAGGGAACCCTGTGGCCTGCTCCCGTGTGCCAGCACCCACTGGGATGGAGGGGTGGAAAAGCCTCCCTGGCACAGAGGAGGTTGAGGGCTGGGGTTTTTTTGTCTCCGAGAGAAAAGCAGGGCCATGCTCACCTCCCCCCACAGCTCCCATCTCCTCTCTCCACCTGCACTCTTCAGGGAGCCAAGGCTTTTGGCAAGCTTTCCACTCCAGTTTTTATTGGTTTCAACTAAGCTGCCCCTTTCGGAGGGTTGGAAAACTTCAATCATTAAAGGAAAACAAAAAAAAAAAAAAAAAAAAAATCCATCATGCAGCCCTACCCCGCTCCCCTCCCTTCCCACTCCCACGACCGCCAAGGACACGAGCCCCATGCACGCACCCCACGGCACAGCTCCCTATTTTCCAAGCCAAACACAGTCCGTCCGATGCATTTGAGCCAGGGGTTTCAGGCCCTAGATGCCTCTAACTGTACCTGCTGGGCTCTGATCACCTTCCTGCTCGGAAGCAATTTGGAAAGGACACAGCACAGGTAGCTATTAGCTAACACATATTTAACTGCTCCAGATATCTTCTCTTTTTTTGGCATTGTAATGGGGCGATTTGATCTTCAAAGGACCCGTGCAAACCTTTGAAGCTTCCCAAAGAAGCCAATCTCCAGTGGGGAGGGGAGGAGGCAGGGGGTGGCGGGGAGGGGGGGGGGGGAAATGTTAATAGTTTTAAAACCTGGGGAATCCTGAAGATGGACGAAGGGTATAAAACCCAGTGGGTTTAGCGTAAAGCCCTCAGGTAAATCTTCACCTTTTCAAATGCATTTTTGGTGGGTTGCTTTGCAAACGCTTGGGCCAGGTTAGCAAGGTCGGCTCTATTCCCAGCGGCCGGGAGAAGCAGCTCTTAATCTCCAGGGACCCTCATCTCCCATGTGGCGCAGCCCCAGCACCGGGGGATCCGCGGTACCTCGGCGAGAAATAGAAAGACTAAAATTTGCAAAGTCTTTACAGGGAAAAGGGGTGAGGAGAAAGCGAAGGGGGGGGGGGGGGGGAGAGAGATGAGAAGGAGAGAAGATATATTCCCTGCTGCACTCCCAGCCAGCACAGCCTCAGCAGCACCCTGAGAGGCGAGACACAAAATGCATTTACCTTTAAAATAATGACTCATTTTATTTTTTCTTTTAATATGTAGTTATAAATATATTTTGTCAAAATATATGATCATTATTGTCAAAAACATTTGCACATAAAGTCATAAATAAGGTCAAGGTGAACGTTTAGTTTAGAGAAGAGTCCAGCTATCGCAAGCAGTTCTGGGGTGGGACGGGAGGGAGAGAGAAGGGGAGGAGAAGGTGGCGGGGAAGGGGATCAGCGGCACCCGCACCCCTCCACCACCATCTCCTGGTAGTTTTTCAGGACCACCTTGTCATACTCATCCAGGTAGAGCATGGAGATGGCGCTCAGCTCCGTGGGCACGCAGCAGGCCTTGGGGATGCTGGAGTTCACGGAGTTGACCAGCGTCTGCACGATGGCGTGGTTCGTGGAGTTGAGGTGGTCGGCCAGAGGGAAGGGGCAGTCCCCGTGGCAGTAAAACGCCTGGTACCCCGGGGGTGCCACGATCCAGTCGTTCCAGCCCACGTCGCTGAAATCCACATAGAGGGCATGGCGGCGGCAGTTTTTTTTGTTCTTGCGGGAACGCTGGTGCTTGGGGCTCCGGCGGGCTCTACGGGTCAGCGTGTGGCCTCGCCCGTCGTGCCCAAAAGTGACCAGGAGCGGCCTGAGCTGAGCCCAGTCCCCGCGCCCTTGAGGTAAAGATCGGCTAATCCTGACGTGTTTGCCCTGATGAGTCTGTGCGTGGTGGAGGTGGGTCACCTCAATCACCAGCCCGTGGTTCGGTTGCTTGTCCTTGGTCCACCGGATCACAGCTGGGCTCACATCAAAGGTCTCCCAGCGCGTCACGTTGTGGTGCACCAGACGCGTGTCCAACAGGCGCGTAATGGCCTGAGCGCGCTCCGACAGCGGCTTCATCACTTCGTAAATGTTTATCCGGTGGAAGCCCCTCTCCCACGCCGCGCTCGGCTCCTCCACCTGCTCCCGGTACAGCCGCAGCTCCGCCGAGGAGATCACCTCATTTTCCGGCACGCTGCTGAGGTTGAAGACGAAGCGGATCCGGGGTGCCTCGCTGGGACCCGGGACGGTCTCCAGGTGCTCTGGAGGGGAGCGGGGCAGGGAGGGGAAGCGGTACAAAAAGCAAACAAGAGCACATCAGCCTCGGGGCACACAGCCACAGCTACAGCTCGCACCCACGCTTCACCTGCCTGGCAGCCACCAGCACCTCTCCGCTCCCCCGCGCATCCCTCCCGACCGGACCCGAAACAGCTCCTGCCCCGGCACCGCTCGCTCACCCTCCGCATGCCTGCGCCCAGACCAGGTCACCCCTTCCCGTCTGCTTCCCCTTTCGGGGAGGCTTTTCCACTTTCGCTTTCACCCCCCAGTCTCTCCAAAATCATCTCCCCAGCGAGGTGCGGCGCCACGGAGCACAGAGGTGCCTTGTTACGGGGCGCAGGGGGCAGGGGGAGAAAGAGAAGCAAATTCCAACACAGTAATGATGCGGCTGGATTAATAATTCAGATTTACTTTGGAAAAGAAACATCCGCTAGGAAACATTTGGATCAGATTACAAGAGCCTATTGAATAAACCTTATAAACACACAGCTGTAAGTATTAAATTCGAGTAGGGGTTTTTTGGATTTTTTTTTTTTTATTTTTTTTTTAAGAGCAAAACCAGGCAGCAATTGCTTTGATAGTTCAAAAGAAACACACCAGGGGCGAGATCCCGCCCTCACTTTACTCCCGCATCTGATCCAGAGCCATTAAATCCACGCGAGCCCAAGGAGTGACCCCGCGGCAAAGGCACCAAAGGAAACTCGCTGTTGTCAACAGAAGCGAAAGCACCTCAAAATATGGTCAAGCTCGGGTTAAGCACAGGATGCTGGAAAAAATACAGAGCAGCACGCCTGTCACCCACACACAGCAGGCTTGGGGGGGTGGTTTTCCTCCCATAAATTTAGGGCCGGGCACGTCCTGCTTCTAAACGCATTTGCGAGCTTCCAAACGCAAGGAAATCCCAATCGGTACTGGGACTGGGAATTTACCTCCTCCCGTCACTGACCTTCATGGTGGAAACTCCTCACGGTGTTTGCCCGGCTGGTCGATCGCTCAGGGTACTGCAGGCTAATTTCCTGGAGGCTTTCCTCCTCTTCTCCAGACTGGAGCCGATAGAGATCCAGCATGTAACTAGGAATGACGGCTGACTTGCTGGGCTGAGGCCGCCTTCGCAGCCCAAACATCTGCAGCAGAGTTGTTTCGAAACCCCGCAAGAGTTCATGGCTTTGGGCAGAGCGGCGTCCGGATCCGGCTTGTCCCTGAAGCTCTGCGACTTTCTTCCTGCCGGTCTCGGGTATCAGGCTAGCATGGTTAGTACCTCCTAGCAGGACTTGGCATAGTAGGATGACCATCAGCATTCGGTTACCAGGAATCATGGTGTCTCTGGGGTGTAAAAAACGCAACAACAAACAACAAGGAAAGTCAGGATGAGAAGCAACCCCCCCCCTCCTCCTCCTCCTCCTCTTCCGAATAAACTTGAAAATAATAGTAATAAACGGCCAAACGACATGAGAAGAAGCCCCCGAGCGGCAGCAGGCGCGCCCCGGCGGGCAGGGATTAGCCGCTCGCCCCAGGTTGCTCGCCGCCCGGCAGCCCCCAGGGGCAGGCGGGTCTCCGGCGCACCGGGCCGGGCCGGGCCGAAGCTGCGGCGGGGCGGCGGGGCGGCGGGGCCCCGGCGCCCGGCGGGGAAGGGGCGCCCGGCTCGGCGGTACGGCGCGGAGGGGGGGGGACGCGGGTTCGCGTCCCGCCGCCGCCGCCGGACCCCGGGAGGGTGGGGGGGGGGGTAAACGAGACGGGAACGAGAACGAAGTAAAGTTTTTTAAAAAAAAAAAAATCAAGAACCGTCGCGAAAACCAAAAGTAAAGAGCGAAGCCGAGGAAGAAGAGGGCTGTACTCACTGACAGCAAGCAAGGCATATCAGCACAGTCCATGATTCTGGAGAGCCAGCCCGGACCCAGCGCGCCGAAAGCCTTCGGGGCAGCGGCTGCCGAGCGCCTCCCGCGATCGCCGCCCGGGCGCAGTGCGGCCGCCGCCGCCGCCGGCCCCGGTTTTTCTCCCCGGCCCCGCAAGTCACGTGGAGCCTCGCACCCCGCCAGCCCAGCCCGGCCCGGCCCGGCCCGGCCCGGCCCGCCGCCCCCGGCCCGCCCCCGCCCGGCCCGGCCCCGCGGGGGACGGCCCGGCCCGGCCCGGCCCTCCCCTCCCCGCCGCCCGCGCCAGGCTCCCGGCCCGCGGCGCTCCGTTCCGCCGCCCCGGGGAGGGGAAGAGAGGACGGGGGGGGCGGGGGGGGGCTGTGGCCGGGGGTCGGGACCGAGCCGGTGCCGAGCTGCGGTGGGCGTGGGACGGGGGGAGGGAGCGCGGTCCGTCCCCGGTCCCCCGTCCCCCCCCGCTCCGCTCAGGTGCATCCCCCGGGGACTGGCGCAACCCGAGGCGCGGGGCCCCCTCCTGCCCCTCTCGTTGTCTCTCTCCCACGGCCGGGGGGGGGAACACACACACACAACCGTCGGCGTGGGTGTCCCCCCGTGTGTGTCCGTGTCCCCCCCGGGGGTCCGTGTCACCGAGCACGCCGGGCCGGGGGAGAGGGCGCGGGGCGGCTGCAGTGCGGGGACGGCGGGGACCCTCCGAGAGGCCGGTTTGGGAAGGGAAAGTCGGGAAGCGGCTCTCCCTCCGCCTGACGAGAAGGGAGGGAGCGCTGGGGAATGAGAAGCAGCTGCGGGGAGAAAAGGGACGGCGGCAGAGACCTGGTTCCTCCCATCGCTCGCTCACACCGCCCGCCGGGCCCCGAGGGGCCGCGCTGCTGGAAACCCCTACACGCTCTCGGGGGGCCGGCAGCCCGCTGCCAGGCCCCGGGATTATCCCTGCCCCGGGTTCCCACCCGCCCTCCGGATTTTCTCATCCTTCTCCTCCCCCTTCCCTCCCCGGCTGCCAGAATAACGCTCTCCCCCCCAACACCCCCCTGCTCCTTCCCACCAGGACCCCCACCTGGGTGGGAAGCAGGCGCCTTCCCAAGCCAGCACGGGCTGTGTACGGCCACGACCGGCTGCTCCGGAGGGGTACGAACAGGGGTCTCCCCGAGGAAGGATGCTCCCTGCCCTGCAGTTCAACCCCAGCATTGCCCTGGGCCGGCTTTGGGGTTGAGACCAAGAGCCAGGCTTCCCAAGGCTTGAGGCTGTTCCCAGGTGGGGTTTGGGGACAGACCGGTCTGCCACTAGCGCACATCAACTGGACATACTGGCAGTGTGGAGGAGGCAGCTCTTGGGAAAGACCCCCCCAATGAAGAGCCATGGATGCCACCTACTTCGGAGAGAGAGGGTAGACTGAACGACCCCATGATAAATAAAGAGAACTCCACCAGGGTGTTAAAATATTGTCCCCTTGCCCGGCTGGGGTATCCCTTTGTGTTGGGCAAACTGTCATCCGCAGAGAGAAAAGTTAGTTAATTTATGAGACCAAAAGCTGTGGTCATGGGAGTGGCCATGGGAACTCCTAAGTTCATCAATTAACCGCAACCAAAAGCCAGCTCAGAAATGATGACTGTAAACCAGCATGTTCCCACAAACCACCAGGCCACTGTGCCCAAGCGGACAGCAAGCCCGCGGCAGCGCGCATCGGCTTCCTTACAGCACTGCCCCAAAACTTGCACGCGATCAGATACAACTTCTTTTAATATTTCACTTTTTTTTTTTTTTTTTTAGCTCAGACCTGACCCGTGCATTAGAAAAGCCCGGGGATGTCACTGAAAGGACACGCACAGATAAAAGGCAGTGCTGACACTGTAATATCTCTGAGTTATTCCTATACCACTCTGAGTTTAAAAGAAACATCTGTTAGCAAGGTATTTGGACTATGAATCCATCAAAATTTGTGAAATATTGCTATCGCCATTTCAGATGTATCACACTGTGTGTTATTCTTAACAAGGGAAAACAATTTTTGGAGTAGCTGCTGTGCAACTTTTTAAAGTTAAATAACATTTTCATTGAAAATACTCCAGTCTATAAACAAAGTTTACGCAAGGGCCTGTATAGCACTGCTCTTAAAACAGACCTCTGGATTTGGAAAAGCAACTCGCTCCCTCTTTGTGGGAGCAGCAGCAATACGTTACGCTCTTTGTCTAAAGACCTCACTCGGATTTTGTTGGGCTCAGAGAGCGGCCGTGTTTGAAATGTTTGTCACTGAGGAATTCAGTCCCACGGCATCCAGTGCCTGCTCTCGTAAGCCGTCCCGTTAAACCGAGATCCAAAAAGTTGCTTATGTAATGCTGGTTAACCATGCCTCTGTGTAAGGAGGTGGCCAGCTGGGGACAGAAAGCCAGTGGAGAGCAGTGTGGTTTAGGCTCTTGTAGGAGGCAATAGTGTATTTGAGTAGCTTATTGGTTACTAAGAAGTGTTAGTCATGGGGAAAGCTGTAGTATTTATTCCGTAAAATGTAAATACATAACCCAAACCACAAAGGAATAACCATGGATGGAAATAGTGTAGCATTTACAGAGGGAGCTGAAATGCATTTCTACAGAAGCTGTATTTCCTTAGCCCCATAGAGAGTAATTCACCTTGAACGTAGCTTCTGCTCAAGCCCGTGGAGTTACACACAGGCTGAATTCGGTCCAGGCATGCTAAACAACCGAGTGTGTTATATATTCCAACCAAAGAAGTGAATGCCAAAATGGAGCTAAAAATACAAATGTGGAAGGTTTGAAAAGCAAACACTGCTTAATTCAGTGGTAGATATAACATTGTGCGTTTTAAAGATCCAGCATGTCAAAAATAGAGAACATTATGTCTATGCTCAAGGCAAGAGACACCTCCCCCTGCATCACATCTCGCGTGGGTGAGAGGGGGGGGTTGGTGTGGTTCTTGCCTGTGATCCAGTCCCAGCCGTTTTTCGGGTGCCAGGTTTTTTCCTCTCTGACTTCCGTGAAAAACCTTCCGGGAATCTCTGCACCTGGACAGCACGACCATTGGCCTCCTCTGGAAGCTAAGCACCAGGTCATTGGGGACGTCACCCTGCAAAGAATGGCCAGACAAAGAGGTGATTCATGTACGTACAGACCTTGACTGTGACAGAAGACTTGTTTTGTCAGTGGCAGCAAGAAGCCCGGGAGCTGGCAGGTCTCCTAGAGCCTGAGTACCCAGCTCTGCTTGCAGAGGTCACTAGCCAAGGGGCAATTATTTGCTCTCTCATTTTTTCAACCCGGTAATTGTGGATTTGCCCAGATGAGTTCCTGATAAAATCCCAGCCGCTAACATTTGCCCCGTTTCCAGGCTTCATGTGCTCAGGACCTACCACCAAGCACTGCAGGTCGATGTTCAGCACCTCTAGAAATTAGGCCAGCTCTGTTTACATGGCAAACTTTTCCTCTAATGGCAGCATTTCAGGAGATGCCTCTGGACTCAGGCAGAGAGAGACCTTCCCAAACCAGTTCTTGCATCCTATGTTATTTTTAGAGCAGCTGCACCTTTTGGGCTCCAAAGTTTGCAAACAACCTGCCTTGGGAAAAAAACTTGTCTCACCAGATTTGTGCTTGAGCAGAAACAAGCCTAAAACCATAAATAAATAAATAAAGTCGTATGTCAGAGATGTTTTAATGACATGAAATACAGGAGGAGATGCCCATAAGTGTGCTAAGATCAATTCCCTCCTACCCTTTCCTTTCAGCTGCCTAAGCTTGTCAATTAAAACAAAGAGAACTGAGCAAACAACTCCAAGGGATTACATTTTCCAAAGTAGCTCTTCACTAAAGAGCCGGGCTACAACCGGTGAAAACAAGTGCAGCTGCTTGAATGGCGAAAGGAACATTTTTTACAACCACTCGGAGATTTTCATGATTTCTCTGAATGCTTCAGAGCTGGCCTGTTCTACCAGAATTTTCTACCTTCTCTTGAATAAAGAAATCCATACTTCTGAAACACAGGGCTGGGCCTGGCTTGGACATTATTTCTGCTTTACATTAACGTGTCTCTACTGAGGTGCAGGACCATGTCTAGAACCACTCCTGAGCTAAGAAGAGAATCAGGTTCAGGATTGCTGGTTTATTCCAAATAGCTTTTTTACAAATGCATGCAAAACCAGTGTGGGAACATTAAAAAAATGCAGTTATAAAAAGGCAGTCTTTGGTAATCAGATACACAGCAGTCGAAACAGTAGGATTGTCTGCTTTTTCTATTTTTAAGTTTTTAAGGACGATTTTTATTGTATTTTAAATGCTATGAAAAGGTTGACTGTCCGACGCAGGCAGAATGTTTAGTTGCTTTTACTTGACTCCTTCATTTTTTTGCTTTTCAAAGATCCCCAAGACTGAGCAAGCCTAGAAATGTCACCCCTTGCTTTTCATACATGCATTGTCCATCTTCTGCTGTGAGAGCATAAGGTCTCTGCTGCTAAATATTGTTTCTTAATAGATGCTTGTGCAGTGCATCAAAAGTAGGAGGCCTGGGTCTTAGGGAAGTGCTTCAGCAACACAACTTGGAAAATAAAGGTAGAGCCATTTTAATGGTCTGTTATTAAATTCTCCTGAACTGTGTTAGAAACACCTCTTTAAGCCATCTGTTGTAACATCATCTACACATCAATTGGTTTCCTTGATCAATGTTACAAGAAGAATATGCACTGATCTCGTGCAGCTTTTGGAAAGAGATGTTGCCTTTAGCACACATTTGCTTCCGCACTGTATTACTCCCCACTCAATCAAAGCTTCATCCCTGAGAAGCAAGAAGGACCTCAAGAAGATGAAGAATGCATTCCTCCTGCTCTGAAATTGTATCTGGTACTAATAAAGACCATCATTCTTCTAACGAACGCCATACGGTCCTATGGCTATCTAAGATAAGCAGACTCATTTTGGATTTGTTGAGTCATGAATACTTTTTGAGAATACCACAAGCATTGGCAGCTCCCTTAGCATACATACCACTTCAGTGTGTCTCTAACACTGATATGCGGCTTTGTCTGAGTTCGGCTGCAACTCTGATATTTCAAATGCTTTGCTCTTCCTCACTGTCTAGCAACGCTGCCAAATCTACCATTCCACACAACCATGTGGCACCTCCAGGGTGCCAACATTTGTCTTTGTCCTTTAATTGTATCTTGAGATCTGCTATCATCTGAAGCTTTAATGATTTCAAACACTAATACAAGGTGTAAATAAGCAGAGCAAGACAACTGCTGCAAAAATAGTTCACACCAGCTCTATCTGATTTTCAGCAATAGCAAAGGACTTTACTGGTAGGTGTTATCACAAGTGCTGGGAAATGTCAGCACATGGCTGAATTTTGAGTTCATTAATGCGAACATCCTCACTTGAAAGCAGAGAGGAAGGATCCTGCTAGGGATTCCCAGTCGGGAAACACGAGCTTGCCTTGTGGCCTCCATCTCCAGCAATAATAAACTGGTGGGGCTCATTTGTACCAGTTGCCTGGTGACAAATAATCATCAGACCAAAGATCGTTTTTAGAAGGTGCTCACTGAATAACCTTACACAATGAACGTGTATGAACAGAGCATGAGCTTCCCACAGACACGTGACAAGAAAAAGATCGCTTTTGAGGGAAAGGCTCCTTCTCCACACACATATCCATGAGGCTGCAGGTTGTATGGGCTTTGTGGGTGTTCCTTGTCAAGCTACTGTCCTACTTCTTGCTCTGTGTCATATGTACTCTTAAAAACATGTATGTGTATATAAATGTGTGTACACACAAACACACCTAGACACACATGTATCCATCACATTTGGCTAAAACATACTAAGAGCAGCAGGATCCTAACCAAGGCAGGACCTTGATGGCTTATTCTAGTACAAAACAATCCATGTTAGTGCAGCAGCTTTGTCCGGACAACCCAGTTCACTGCAAATATCTTACAGGTTTAATCCTTATGAAAGGGGTAATGCCCTGTGCGGCAGAAGGAAGGAGCTAAAACAACCTGCAGTCCTTCCTGCCAAACCTTTTAGCAGGACCTACTTCACTACAGTGCGGCAGGGCTCTCTGTTTTATTATTGATAAAGCAAGCTAACGAGTAAGGTGTTAGCTGGGTTTATTTTCAAGGTAGAGACATTCTTACTTACTGCTACCTGCTCTGTTCCATTCTGGGGCAATAAAAAACGCTTGTAAGTAAAATCAAAGCCCACATCCTCTCCCAAACAACTACTAGACAAAAGCACCCGAGCAGGGGCGCTGTTCGTGTCAACAGCAGTGAAACCTGATTTCATTTTTGGCTCTTTTCTACGTAAGCAATTATCTATTTTCCCCTTCACTGCTTCCATCATACGCAGACACTGACTCAGCAGACCAAAGGCGATAGGTTTGGTGCAGTGCTGCAAGTACTGGGATGCCTAAAGGAAGGTTGGCCTAATGATGAAGGAGTTGATTTGGACTTCAGAAGGTCTAGGTTCAGCTTTGTGCTTCTCTGACGCTGGCTGAATCACCAGGAACCTACTTTATCCAAGTGGCTAAGCATATGCTTAACAGTGAAAAGCAATTTACAAAAATGGGGAAAGGAGGCAATTAGAATTAAAGGCATGTCAGAGCCTCCATTCTGGAAGGACAAGAGCATTTTGCACCATTCTCAGAAATAAAGCCAAAATAAACACTAGTTCCAAACAGGTCCTCAAATTCCAACCCAGCAAACCAAAAGGCTTTCAAACCATTTCAGTGGGGCTCCAGCCCCTGGGAACATATTGGAAGAGTAATGTGACACAGAGACTCTGTATGATCTCTCTCATTTACAGCACATGAAATGAAAGTTGTACTGCCCCATACGTCATGGAGAGACACCCAGTGATTCACGTCTCATCTACAGCAAGAAAGACCTGGGCTGACTCTCTCTCCTGTCGCACCCGCGTGAGAAGAAGAGCAGAAGGGAATCATTGCTGTGGGACATTTCCAAAACTACAGAAGCAAAATCTCCTCCATAAGGAAGAAGCGAAACTGAATATGCCTGGAAACTCGGAATTCAACACATTGTAGTCAGAGGTGGGTTTCCAGCATTTTCCAGAAATAGTCATCAGGGCTTTAGATTACTGGCTGGCAGCCACACAGCCCATGAACTGAAGGGAGGCCAATTTCTTGACCTGCAGGCTTCAATGCAAAGACAGTCTGTACTCTCTGATACCTTATCCAAACGATGTGGGCAAACCAGCGTTCTACGTGTGTACCGTGCGTGTCTAATCCCACAGGCAAAGTAGGCTCTCTATTAAAGGCTGTTTGCAGGATCTACTTACTTTATTTTTTAAAATACCAGTCACCAAACAGCTTACAGAGGAATAAAACTGAGGAACTGGCTTATAAAAAAGGGAGAAGAAGGACTTTTAGGAGAGGAATATCTAAAATTCAATTTGAATAAGAAAAAAAATGAAATGGCAAAAAGGGAGTAAGTCTGAAGACATCCCATATCTCACTCTCTCTTGCATACGAAGGGACCTTGGAAGCGAGGGGTTGCTCACCCCCACAGAGGTCCACCTGGGCAGAAGGGTTTACAGAGCCAGACCACAAAGGATAAGCAGGAAGACAGAACAGGAGAGAAAATCGATATGGGAAAGAAGTGAAAACCAAGAAGGCAAATTCAGTCTGGGCAAAGGGCCAAGCCAAGGCCAAGTGCAATTCTAGAAAACAGGGCTGAAGCCAAAGGCACCAAGGTGTCATGACAGGCTAGCACTGGTCTGCAAAGACAACACAGAATGACGCAACTGGCAGGTGCACAGCATCACCCAGACATGAAGAGAAATAGGCTTATAACGAGATTTTTGAACAAAAGACTCGGGACAAAGGGTCTGAACCAGCAGTTCCTACTTGTGCAGAATCTGGGGTTAGCATAGCACTGGTATCTCCCAGTACCAGCCCCCTGGGCACACTGGTGTTACACTTTGAGTCACGGAAAGCAGAACTAAGTTGCAGCAATTTCCCTGAGGACCTCTTTGCTCCCCTAGTCGCACCCTGCATTCCTGCTTGTTCCATCTCTGTCCTGCTGACTCTGCTGCCTTTTCCCACCCTCTGTAGGCATACCTGATAAGGCAAAAAACTCAGAACCAGGTATTGTATGCAAATGACACCCCCCCAATTTGAAGAGATATTGCAAAGAGCAAATGTCCAATGTCATTTATAAAAGTGGCATCACATTATAAACATTCCTCGCAAAGACCCAACACTGAGCTAACTCCATGGCTGCCAAAAACAGTCACCTGTCGCGCCTGCAGAGGCCCTCAGCAAGTCACTTCATCTCCCATCACTCTTTCCCCATGTAACAGTTAGGTGCAGAGGCAAAGCAGGCCAGGAAATTCGTGCTGCCTGTCTGCTTCAGACCAGGCTGAGCCCAGGAAGGACAGAGGAGAGACTGAGTGGGCTTGGGGCTTGAGGAACTGCAAGATGAAAATGAAGTGGATTAAGACAGACGTTTGAAGAGCAGAGGATGAAAAGAGAGCTCAAAGAGGTCTTAGAATCAACAAGTATTGACTTGAGTCAAGGATAGTGGGCAGATCCAAAGCACAAAATAGCAGCCTTCCAAGGTGAGCCTGACAGAATCTCTCTCAGTGTGGTGCCATGAGGACAGTTGGACTTGCAAAACTGTCGCATGGTTCATTTCCCTCTCTTGGGATCACTGGCAGCCACCAGCACAGTCACCATTCCTTTTTCAGAGGTTCCCCGGCTGGTAAGCCACCAAGAGCAGCCCAAGATGAGACCACCATGGAGGAGGTGCCTTGAAATGGATGGCACAACTGGATCACTTCCATCATGTTTTCTGCTAGGTAGAGGTACTTGAAACAGGTGCCTGAATGTTATCTACAGGGTTGAGAATGGCTACGGCCTGGGAGTGAAGCAATAGTCACCAGAAAATTGGAGACCTAACTAGTCTGCCTATGCGTGCAGGAGGTGCACAGTTCTGCTGTCTCAGAGGTAGCTCCCAATCCACTCTCAACCCTTTTCAGGATACAGAGAATTTCTCTCACCTAGCATCATCCATTCCCTGTCCACATAGGATCACCCTTGCCCTGCTGGGCAAAAATTCCTTTCACCCAAACCAGCACAACTCAAAGACCAATCTGGGAAAAAAAAACCAAACAAGCAAAACCAAAAAAACACAGCCAGTGGAAAAAAGGCATTTTTTAAATAAAAAATAAATAAAAGCTGGGCTCTGTTCTGTTGCTTGAGACATGTAAATGCTGTGTTCGTACATTTCAGACTCTTCCCAGCAACAGAGCTCCCAAAGCACTTTGCCTCTACAGGGTGAGCAGCTCCATGTCTCCCATGGCAGAGGGCACATATAGTGATCTGGCTCGCGTTACTGAGCAGATCAGATGATAGGTGAAGATCCATGCTGCTGAGCAGCAGGCACAGCTGGTCAGCAGCTCACAGGTCAAAGTCTTTTCCTTCTGTCTGAAAATCCTCCTGCATCTTTCTTTTCCAAAGTAAGTAGAGGCCCTTCATTCTCCAAAGACTTTTGTTGCTACCCGGCTTTATGTACTTACACATCTGTGCATGAGCAAGATTTTAGCGCGAGGGCATTGGCACAGTATGTTTCAGCTCACATATTTTTTTTATAATCAATTGTTTTGTAAAACTGTTCATTTTACTGCCCCATGAGATGTGAATAGCAAATCCAGCCAAAAAAATCTGCCCCTCATCCCTGGGTCTTAGGAAATGTAGATTTGTCACCCTTCACTCTTTTTGTATGCTGTTAGATTTTCTCTGTGTAATTTTATGCTGCTCAGACACCTAATGACCTAAGTGGTCCCAGGAAAGGAGAATTGGCTTCCTCTGCAAAAAGCCTGGTGTTTATTTGCAATTTAGCTTACCTGACTTGTTTAAAGTGTTATCAGAATGCATCCACCTACTTTCTTTTCTTCAATTTCACTTGATATCCAAGATTTGCTTGAATTGAGAATGTCTAAAGCCTCAGGCATGATCCTGGGTGTTCTCAAGACTTAAATGCCACTGCTTAAAGAGTTAAAGATCTAGATGGCTGCACTAAGAGGATGATAAACTAATCACTCAGTCACTGCTGGTGAGCCTGGTGTCATTTACTGAAACATGGAATGCATTTAACAATGTAAAAGAAACTCCATCCAGTGCAAAAGCCAAAGATGATTGTTAGATTGTCAAGGTTTACTTTGGAGAAAGTCCTCAGTCTAATTACCTACATTTAAGAAACAGAAGTATTTTTCCACTCGTTGAAGAAGTTAACATTTCCCTTTCAAGCCAATGGGTTCTTTTTTTCTGTGACTAAGGACTGCAGATTCTCTTCAGAGGACTACAAAGATTTAAGACAGGGACTAGGTAGAAGACATAACTCTTCCAGGGAACAGGTAAGAAAAGTTTCCTATCATCATAATCGTAATTAAAGTAGAAATAATAATTACAGTACTAGTACTGCACATTTACCTATTGATTTGTGTCTTCCAGTTCTGTGAAATCGCTTGAAAGAAAAGGACAGCTCTCGGCACTCAACAGAAATATTTATTTAAAAGCCACGTTCTGTTTTGGTATTCCAGGAAGAAAATGCTTCTAATAATTCCCCTGCAATCTCTGAACCATGAAGGAAAAGAAAGACCAGGTCCAACAGTTTGGTTTTGCATTTTAGAATTTGGGGAATATTGGCATTTTTTCTCTAGTGTTAAAATGAGATCTCAGTTAAAGATCAAGGTACTAAAAATGAATAAAACATCAGAGGGATTTTGTGGGGCTTACCCAGTGAGCACCCAAACTGCAAATAATATCACTTTGTTATCTCTTACTCTATTAAACTTAGAACGGTACAACTCCGTTGTGCTAAGCAGTTGGTACAGGACCCTTTCCCAGCATGCCAAATCCCAGAGCTACTGTCAGTGGATACCATCAGAAGTTTTTCATTGATGTGGAAGTAAGACCCGGAGTGGCAGAGGATATTTCTCCAGAGCAAAATGGAGGTGTGACCATAGCTCATCTTTGTAGATCAGTGTCACTCTGACCTAGCAAACATAGGCAATAATAGACAATGCAGCGACATGGGTTTAGCGCATACTAACAGCTTAACAATTCTCCAGAGACTCTGGACGGGTACTCTGATGTGGCCATAGCACATCCTCGCAGACCAATGTCAATTTGACCTAGTAAACACAAGTAATAATAGAAGAGGAAGCAATATCAGCTTAGCAAGCGTTAACTGCTTACCAGTTCTCCAGAGACTCTAGATGGGCACTCTGCTTGCTAGCTTGGCCAAAGCTTGTCCCATGGCTCTGATACTGCAACCCAAATAACTTCCGAGGAGGAGGCAGGAACACATACATTCTAATGACACTTACCTTCATGACGAGCCTGACAAGACAGCGCATGATCTTTTTCCCCGCTGGGTGATGGCTGGTGGCTGAGGCGGTTCTGCTGATGTTGGTTAGGGCAGTCTCTGCAGAAGTAAGGAAAGCTTCAGCCTGAACCATAGAATCAAAATCCAGCTGTATGGGTGGAAATTCAGCTGATCAAATGGGAGAAATCTCCAGCATTGTCTCATCCTGCAATGATCAAAAATAGATCAAATTGCTCTCAAACAGCGGCTATTTCCCTGCACCCCTAAAAAGAGAATCCAAATGAGTAACTGAGGTGTTGCTGTATACACTGTAGAGATCTAAAGGCAGAAAAGATGAATGCTATTCAAAGGAACCTGCTGTTCCTGTTGTGTAAACCTTTCCCTCTACAAATAGGCAATATTTACCATAGGAACTGTATCACACTTGCCTCACTGCACTTCATGAAAGAAAGAGAGCAAACACTTTAACATCACTGGGACCAAGAAATGGTTCTACTGATAAGAACTGGGAAACTTTTGAAATACACTCACAGCTCCACAGACCATAATTGCTACTGCAGAGCAAACTATTTCTACCTCATCTATATGTGCATGTATTTTAAGAGTTGAAAAACTGCCGCTCTCGTACTTCTCAGCAGCTAATAAAAATCCTTGTTAGCAACATCTGGATACAAGATAAGGGAACCTTGCAAAGAAACATGAGGTATTCAACAAGTTTCTGCAGTGGGTTCATCATCAGTCCTCTGAGGACTTTGCTCCAAAGTCCACTGAGGTGTTGGGGTGTTTTTCCACTGACTTCATTGGGCTCTGAACCAAGACGTAAAGTCTCCCTGCTGTGTTTTGGACATTTATTTGTGTTTGATCTGTAATAAGATCTTTCATTTCTCTTATTTCTGTAAAAACAAATGAAGCCACAGTACAAGAAAGCAACTAAACACATGCTTATCTTTAAGCATATCCCTAAACCCATTCACTTAAAGTCCTTAAATCCTATGGACTCCTGGGAGACAAAAGCACATGCTTAAAATTAAACACGTGCACAGGGTCTTTGCTAATTAGTGATGGCCCTTCCTTCTTACAGGGCCCTAAACACATCTTAGAGCATCTGGGGTTTTAGGGTCCATATGGGAGAAATTACACGGAGACCATCTCAGAAGTGCAACTTTTAGCATTGTACCTAATGTTGGAAGCCTTTCTTTAGTGGCTAGAAGACTGATTCTGTTACAACACCATTTACAACTAGCTAAAGGAAGTAGCGTTTCTTAGATATTTGTAAAAATAAGAATATCTAAACCCAGAGCCTTCTCTTGGCTATTATGACAACACAGTCCCATCATGACGACCAAATTCATCAAAGCAAAACTGCTTTTTGGAATGCATGTGTTTGCTGGCATCTCAAGAGCAAATGTGCCTCACTTCAGCCAAAATATTGTCCCTGGCCTCCTTCACTTTGCTTAGAGGAAGCACTCATGCATCCTCTGGAGTCTGGCTCTTGGAAGATAAGCAAGCCTTTACCATTGGATCAAACAGCAAAAGGAAGACCATTCCCAGCAATCTGCACAGAGCAAAAAGCATTTTTCTTCACCACACCTTGTTTATTTTGGACCTCTGCTAAAGAGTGTTAGAACACTCAGCTATCTTGATCACAGGCAAGGCCTGAAATTTAACATGTCTGACATGTCAAATCAGTGTTGTCTCTGGTGAGAGAACATCTGGGAAGTTTCTTTGCAAAACAGTCCTTTCGGTAGGGTTTTGCCTGTCTGAGAACTACTTGCACTTTCTACTGATTACTTCACATTCACATAGGTACCACACGCCAGCTAACATGAAACCTCTTGCCTTTTCAGCATCTCCTGTGCAAAGACTGAAACTTGTCCTTCTGTGGCTTCTACACTCCATATCTTTTTCTTTTAACCTATCTTCCTGAACTCCTTTTTCAAAGTGCATCAGCGCACTTCACTTGAAGATGCTCTTGCCCCTTCAGCTCTCTCTATAAAATACTATGCCATCCCATATTTATAGATTCATTGTTCTGCAGGCTGAACAATGAGGCCATATTTCTGTGTCCATTAACGAGGAATCTGCATCAGATGTTAGCACACATTTCTCTCAAGTTAGCCAAAGCATGCTGTCTGGTGCTCCTGCCGGCTTTACTATTTATACAGGCTGTGGAAAGACAGGTGATATCTGAACCCCGCATAAAGCCTTCAGAAGAGTATTTTTTAAAATAAAAGCAATTGTTTGAATGCTTTACATCATGTGGCTGCAGTGTCTTTGATCTGAAACAAGACTTACCACAGCTTCACACTTTCCTTTGAGTAAGAGGGAAGTTGCGAGTCAATGCAATGACCGTCCAAACCACCAAGAATAAAAGGATGCTGCAGGCTGCACTTGCCTAGAAGCATTACCAGCATAGTCCTCAACAATCCAGGATCTAGAAAAACACCTAAAATAGCTTCAGCCCAGCTCATGCTGTTTTGAGGATGGAAGGGATAAACACAGGAAACTTCTCTCGGATCCTTCTGCAGCCTCCAGTTTTTAAGTTGACAGTGGTAATCTCCTTAACTCCTTGATTCTTCAGTGCCAAAGACCCAGCTCACAGCAACTCTAGAGAAGAGACCAAATTTTTGTAAGAAGCATTAGATGCACCTTCTCTGAATCCCAAAATAGTAGATCCAAAGCAAAAGGGCCCAGGTTGTCCATCTAATGATAATCCATTTTCAGCCATTGGCTCTAAACTATGAGACACTCTTCTAAATCAGCTGTTACACAAATATAATGTCCTGATTACAGAACCACATAATTACTGAGTTTAGAAGGGACATCTGGAGGTCACCTAGTCCAACCCCTTCCTCAAAGTAGGGTCAGCTATAGCAGGTTGCTCAGGACTTGCCGGATCACTGTCTTGATCCAACACTTCCATGCATGCTTTGTCTGGGATAACTATTCTCTCTTCCCTCAGTTTCATAATCCAATCAGTGGTCAAGACAATGTAGAGACCAAGCTTTTAAGAGGACCTGGTGTGAGCCATTTGGTAATGAATGGGATATTATACAAAGGCTAATACACTATGGAGCTGATGAAGCAGACAAGGGTTACAGTTCTGGGCTCTGGTAGATGGCTGTACTGATGGATGGCTGAACATAGAAGCAGCAAGAGTCTTCTTGTCAAAAAAAATCACCCTTATAGAGAGAAATGGTTGCAATCCTTAGAGCATTCTTTTCTATAAAATAGATTTTCAGATGGACTACAGCCTTGGATGGTATACGTTTTTGCAGCTGAAACAGTTGCAGTGGTATTTCCAATGCTCTCTGAGCAGCTTATGTAATAAAAGACAATATTACAACCAAAACAGAAGGTGAATAGTCATCAGCATCTTCTGTGTTGAGGCTCTGGTTGCGTTAAATGTCCAAGAGTTATGATCCCCTTTTAAACTACCTTTTGAGGATGACCTACATCACTTGTTGGAGAACAAGGCTTGATATCACTGCAGGCAAGTTGATTTTAGAAAGTCTGCACAAAGAACATGCCATACGATTAAAAATTACCTCTCTCTGGTACCCTGCCCAATGCTTTCCCAGAGACCACTTTGCATACAACCTGTGGAAATGAAATACTGTCTTCCTTCTGGTAGCAGATAATTTAAAAGAGTTTCCCAACAAAATTTGGGAAAGAAAATTTTGTTCAATATACTTCCTAAACCCAAAGAAGAATGGAAGGCTGTACTCTCAATAGACCTCAGAAAATTCACTTCTTTCACCACTAGATTCCTGTTCCCAATGCTAACTCTAACCTCTCTGTTTCCCTTCCTTTCTAAACAAGATTGATTCACAGAACTTGATTTAAAGGATGTTTATTTCCATAACAAAAATGATCAGGGGTCTAGAAAACATGACCTATGAGGAAAGATTGAAAGAATTGGGTTTGTTTAGTCTAGAGAAGAAAAGACTGAGGGGGAGACATGATAACAGCCTTCAACTATGTAAAAGGTTGTTGCAGATAGGAAGGTAATAAATTGTTCTCCACGTCCACTGGGTATAAGACAAGAAATAATGGGTTTAAATTGCAGCAAGGAGGATTTAGGTCAAACATTAGACACATTTCCTAAGAGGAAGGACAGGTGAGCACTGGAGTAAATTAGTCAAGGAGCTACAGACTCTCTGTCACTGTTGAGGCAAAGATTTGCCAGGAATTGGTCAGACCTGGCAAATCTCCCCTTGTGGTAGAGGGATAGATGATCTCTCAAGGTCCCCTCTGCCCATTTTCCTACTAGTATATGTTTATACCAGTCAAAATTATCACAAGTATCTTTGTTCCATAGTAGGAAAAGAGAAAATCTTTCTTGACCACTCCCAGAGATTTTTACTGCTGGTTTTTTTTTCTATAGTGGCTGTGCATTTGAAGGCATACACATTTATTTTTATTAAGACAGTTAATTAAAGGACAATTTTTACAGACCTATTCCCCTGCACATGTTTTCTCTTATGGTTCATGCTATAAGATGACATGTCTTCACCCCATTCAAAAGCTTTCCTCCAGATAAGAGGATTCTCAGACAAGCAGATTCTCTCATGTCTGGAAGTGATGCCTGCAGACCCAGCCAGCATAACATCATCTGACTGAGGGGGCTTCCTCCACCTCAGATCCTTGGGTCTTACAGTGACAACCATACACATCACCCCCATGCACTGCTCAAAATGAGAACTTTGACACATGGAACTACAATGTTGACAGAGCATGCACTGCTGGCTAACCTTGGCAGACAAGGTTCTCCTCCTTCCGAGGTAGGCAACTCAATCCCACAGCACGTGTAGGGTTTGGATTTTGAACCCCAGCTCTGCTAGTATTAGTTGTGTCAACCCATCCTGTTCACTTCCAATGCAAAGGACAATGGCACTGCTTTTTAAAAAATGCATCGCAACTTCCTGCCATTGCAAGCAATCCTTTGCCATAAAAAGCCATTTGCCCCCTCAGTCAGCACATGCCATATTCAATATACACAAACAAGGGGATGCTTCTCCACATACTCATTGGTTCAAGACAATCATCCTCTTAGACACACAGCCAGAGGAGTAAAAGAAAAACCTCCCTGACCAGTGAGGAAAATACAAATATAATCATTCAATGGTGAAAGAAATCTCCATCTTATGGCCTCAAGCAAACCAAGACTGCTTCACAATCTAACAGAACATGAGAAGGTTAAAAATTATGCTGCAAAGCAGAAGCTGCTCATTCATTTTCAGGCCTTTCTTTCCATCTTCCTTCCATTTCCACTCTTTCAGAGACAGGGGCTGAAGCTATGCACAGTAAAGGAAACATTTTCTTTTGGCATTAAACTTTACGGAAGCAAAATGGTTCTGCATCCACTTGTGACTTTTTTGTGTCATCTGGAGAGCAAAATTAGCCAACCTGAGGCAATATCTTCTGCCATTTACACCTTAAGAAAACTTTTGTGATTCAGTTTCTTCATTATTTTAATTTATTTTCAAGTGGAATTAAAATTAACTTACCTGTGGAAGTCTGGGTTGCTTTCTTAATTGAGGAGAACCATCACAATTCAATCTGATTAAAATGTTTCATATAGCTATCTATCTCATTCACCAGGAAACACAGTTTTAGAGTGGTCAAGCCTAAAGGTTTACTTGCATCAAGTCCAGTGACAGTTTACCCTCCACGAAAAGGAAAAAAAAAATCAGAAAAAAGCAAGAATATTTCAGTGAATCTCTTTTAAATGTTCTGATTTTTCATCTGAAACGAAGTTTTGAAACTGTTAGAATAACTGCATTTTTAGTGTATTTTATGCATACACACATCTACATACACATGCAATCCACTAAAAATAAGTGAAACATTTTATTTCAGGCCAATGAACCATTTAAGATGGTCCCAAGAGATATTTTTTCTTTTAAGCAAACTTCCTTTATCACTACGTTCATGCTTTATTAAACATGTGCAGACATTAATGGCAGACAACATTTTACAAAAAGTGTTCTACCTTCAGGTTTCCAGTTCAGCTTCCTATAAAAAAAGCAGTGAACCCTACAGGTCTTGCTAGCCTGGGCAGGTCTGATAACAGGGTTTGTCTCCCTCTGCTGGTGTCGTTTTATTTTTTAGTGTCTTGAATGGCTGGAAAATACTAATAGTTTCTAAAAGATTTGAGAAATCCAGGAGATACTCCTCACTCAGTTCTCTAATTCCTAATTGTTATTACTGAGACGAAGTACTGGCTGTAGGGCTGGGTGCAATTAAATGAAATAACATTGATACATTGATGCTGATTAGGAATAGATTTTTCTCTACTCACACTGCTTTAAGGTTCTTTTTCTGCTATTGCTTAACCTCGTTCTTGAATCAAACCTACCAGGGAGGCTAAGAGATTTATAAGCAGAGTATAACCTCTACATCATCACCACCCAAATCGCATAATAACCAAACAGCCATGTGCAGTGTACAGGTGGACAGGTCTGTTTAAACCAGAGCCCATTGAATGAGGGCCTTAACTCCAGTTCATCTTCAAGTTTTCCCACTCTATAACTGGCACAGCTGAGCTCTGCTCTCAGTTCATGCATGAATGGATCATGCTCTGCCCGTGGAACCTACAGTCCCAGCTAGGTAGCACAAAAAGCAAAATGAAGACCAGAGAGGGAATGCTAATCAGTTTAGGACAGGCTATTCACGATCCTGAAGTTGGACAGCTACTGTAGGTGATCCTAGTGAATGTAGAGGAACCAAGTCTCATAGCCACGAAGCATAGGCATTCAACTTCAAGACTTGCTCCATTGACTTTGGACTGACAACATTGTCAGGAATAATCCCATTAGACAGGACTACTTCCCTCCACTGATGACAAAGTGTGACAAGTGCAGGGATGGATATCTCTCATTCTGCCATCTAAAGCTATGAAAGGCAAATCTCATCCTATATTCCTGAGATGTTAATTGCACCCCGTGGGCTTGTACCCTCAGATTACCACAGAATTCTTGTCTTCCAGCTGTATTTAGCTGGTGAGGGACCTATCCCAGAGTCTCTCACACCAAGGCACAAACATTTACAGTGATCTGGCAGCACATCTAGAAGTCGGGAAGCTGATACACAATACCATGTATACATCACATGGTAGGATTCATCTTACCTAACTCTATCTACCTGAAAGGCAAGCATCAGGTCTGAGCTAGTCATATTAGCTCCCTGAATAGTCAACAGAGATATGTGTTTCCAGAGGGCAACTTATTCCAGGACTTTAAGACACCTGTCTTTGGCGAGATAAATCCAACCCTAAGAAAACTTTATCACCTACATTTTTCACTTCAAAATAAAAGATTGCTGTAAGCCTTCCCACCTGGCAAACAGCAGACCAGATCTGTACTCATCATTCATCTGACAGACAAGTGAGGCTCTGGAGAAAGCAATGGAAATGCCCTGAATTACTCCAGCTGAAAAACTATAGTCATTTGCCTAAGTCAGAACAACTACCAATGGTCCCCCAGCCTGATCCTACAAAAGCTTTGCATTAATTGAAATACCTTTGCCAAAGATATTTAGGGAAAACTAATCTGAGCAAAGCTTTGATGGATCAAATCTATGGCTTTCAGTGTGAAAACAGAATCCTCCTTGGAGCAGCTCCAGCTAAATCTCCTTTCTGGGAAATGAAACATTACAGTTGCACGTTAAAGAAAGTGATCACTAGGATGTTCATTTCCTGGGTATAAGAAATAGGGTTTTATGTACAGTATTCTTGCTTAAAAGAAGTCTCCTTGTAACTTGTTTCACCGATGATTTTAAAGATGATGACCATTTAAGTCACGTGTCAGATCCTAACGTAGGCTGCATTTACTTTTACATTTAAATACAAACATGCACATAAAAGCAGCCATCAGAGTACCATTACATCAAGAATATACTATTACTTTAAGATTTATTTAACTGAATCCCCCATAATTAGGTCATAACATATGATCAAGCAGTTGTTAACTGTGTCGTAAGGAAATCTACAAAGGGAATGAAATATTTAAAACAGTAATAACATACCTATCCTGCTTTGCTATTTATGCACAGTTAAACACATAAAAACAAAGGAGCAACTCTTAATTACAAGGACAATTTATTTTGCTGACCTTCTTATTGGGACATATGCCAAACCCACTGAGGGTTGGTTTGTCAGTTGATTTGGTTGATTTTGCAGCAAAAATGTTCTGGCCCATTGTTGGACACGCTGCAGTCGTCTGCCGGAGAAAGCAGAGCATTTTGCAGTGCTAATTTACAGCCTTCTCGACTGGTCAAGGGCAGCAATGAAGTATACAAATTACAGTTAAAAATAGAGATGGCTTTATGGAATCTCATTCCGGTGGCTTCTAAAGGTGTGGGGCCAGGAACACATACATCTCATTCCACGCTGCCTCTAAGTCCATTTTCATCTTTTTACTTTTCCCCTTGGATCCTGAGCTCCACTTCAGTTTTGAACTTACATTGGAAGGCAGGAGGTTAAACCAAACTGCTAACTGTGTCTCTTCAAAACTGACATTTAATACAGGGTATAAATCACTGTGGGAGCCTGTTATTCCTTCAGGAATGCAATTACATAGGGTCAAATAAAACATGAAAGAACCCAACAAGTTTTAAAATGTAGTATGTTCTCAAAAGCAGGCAAGAAGGAATGCAAAGCAGTCCAAATATGCTAACATCCACATGTTGTCCTGTATGAGGGGGATTAGAAGGAAAGGTTTCTGTTCTTTAATGATTATGTTGTTAAGCATAGGTATGTATGCAGGTTCAGGGCTCTCACTGAATACCAGTCTATTCAGGGAGCTTTGGGCAGATTACTGTATTTATTTAAAGCAGGTGTCTTTTATGTATCTCATTATTTTAATTGCCACTGTAGCCCTATTTAAGATACCACGGCCACTTAGCACACAAATGGGATATGCAAAATGGACATTCACCTTTTCCTTCAAGGCTCTGGGCCCAGAATGCAACCCCCATTCATCTGGACCATAGTGAGGGACAGTGTTGGGAGAGATAGCATAGTATTGCAAAATCATCTCTTTAATAAGCCACCTTTGATTTAGGCCACCTCCACCTCAGTCTCACTGGTTTGCTTTTGAAACAAGGATGGAGAGCAACTGGCAAATACATAAATTAAACTTCATGACGCCTGTTAAAATCTGAAAAAAAGACAGATTAAGCAGGTTCAGCACCTCCTATAAAATCACTCACTGTCACCATTCACATTTCACTCATTTCTCTGAGTACAGAAAACCCCTTCTGCTTTCATACTTTAGCAATGTATTTAAATAGCCTAGAAGGAAAAATCTAGCGATTCTAGCAAATTTTTGAGGTCAACTTTTGCCACCCTCAATTTCACTGCTCTGTACTTTACACCTTGAATAGTTAAACTAAGCAAACTTTGAAGTTTCTTAATTGAAAATCTGGGATTTATTGAAGGCAACTATTTTATCTGAAAGTAATTTTTTTTTCAGCTAAATGAGATTTTTTAATTCAAAATGAAAGGCTTTATGGAAAAATAAAATTCTAAGCATCTTAATTTGAGAATTGTTGGAAATGTTTTTCTTTTCTCTTTTTTAAAAAAGCGACTCCTCCCCAAGAGCGAGTGATGTTTAAAAAATACATATAGGAGAGTACTTTGCTTTTTAAAAGCCTTTAACTTTTTAACTTGCTTTAATCTTGCTTTTTAAAGTTTTGCTTTCCACATTTAAAAATAAAACTTTCACTTGTTAACCCCCTCCCTAAGAAAGTAACACAAATAATACTTTACTTACTAAATGTTTTCCAGAAAAAAAAGAAGTCAAAAAGACATATATGAAATAACTCATTTTTCATTTTTCTCTTTTTAAATCAAGCCAAAAAAGTGGGAAAACTTTAACAAATTGGGAAAAGGTAGGGGTTTCCTCCAGATCTTTTAAAAATTACTTTTCTACAGCAAGTTTCCAAATAGGAAAATTACACGTGGAGATTTTTTCCTACAAAAACCCTATAACTCCAGCTAGCAGACTCACTGATTTCACCTCCACTAAGACTGCAAGAATAAAACCTTAGATTTCTCTCACTTGTTTTATAGCAACTCACTGCATTACAGTTACATGGGTCACTGGTCCTGCCAACACTTACTTACATATATTCTCAGAATGAAGCCTGTGAATAAGCTTTAGCAGAACAACAACTTCATTAAAGGTAGAGATAGTACTACTGTCTATTATAAATATTATTATATACTTCCTATTGTATGAATATGGCTTTAGCTTCTTAAAATGTTGCCTGACTCCAGCCATACAGGTGAAATAACTCATGCTAATCACGGGCCTCAGGGTTGGTTTGTGTGTGGGGAGGATTTTCAAATTTTTTTTTTAATATCAGCCAGAATGACTCACCTGTTTCAGAGAAGGAGGTCTGGAGAACAAACACTGCTCAAGGGTTTTCTCAAACAACCCTGAGCCCTTCAGTTTGAAATGTTCTCGTGTCCTAATTCTTTGCAACGAGGGCTTAAAAATTGCTAGCAAGGGAGTCTCTGGATAAAGAATAGACCTTTCACTTGTCATGTGAAAGTATCCCCAAATGCAACCAAATTACAAGCACTTGTGAAACTGCTGTCTGCACTTTTATACAAATTGACTGGTGTGACTGCACAGCGCCAGGGATCTACAGTGCCGCTTCCCAGGCAGGGAGAAGATTTGCAAAGGGTAACTGTAGGAGAGAAAAAGAGAGCTAAAAAAGTGAATAGCAAAATTTGAATTCCACTTCTAATCTGAAGCTATCTGACATGCTTAGAGGATTACCCTTTTTTAGTATTGTTTGGAAAAAAACTTAAAGTGAGGAAAACCACATCCTTACAGAAAGCACCCACAAAAGCTGAGGACACACTGGTTTTGTTAGTTCAGGGCCATTGCTGGCAGAGGTGCAGGATCTGTTTGGTGCCGATGACCTGAAGCATCATGTGAGACTCCAAACCTGGTGCGTGTGACACGCTCAGAGCCTGCCACTCTGCCACACTTCCATATGAAATTAGCTTGGAAGATGCTAATAACCTGGCAAAAGTTTAGACATTTTTCATCCTTTCTAGAAAGTCATCATTCCTTCAGCTGAGAAGGTTATCTCCTTCAGATCTAGTTTCTTGAGCTTTCCTCTGCTGAAAAAAACTAAACCAACATACAAAGTTACAACAATTAGGGATAACATCCCTGCACTTCTGTGATAACTCCAGTATATTCATACTCGGTATAGACTCCTCTTCGTGTCTGCGGAAGGGTTGCCCTGGATCTCAGCCATTCTGTCTGCCAGTTCATGACAAACAGTCCCTCCTTTCACAACAAATCCCACCTTATCATCCAGAGAGGTCTGATGTAAATGTAGGCTTATTTCAGCCACACTTTCTAATGAACATTGGTTTGTCTTCTTTAAGCAGTGTATCCTGGAAAGGTAACAGACTTTTCATATACTTGACTTGAAATATATGAAAACCCCAGTTATTAAAACCGCTCTTTAGCAGGAAAGTGAAAGACTTCCTTCTCTAAATCTGGAGCTAACAGAACAGTGTTACGTCCATTTTGTGTATACCTGAGCCTGTTCCAGCAAAAACTCCACACACCAGCTTAGTGACAGTGGACATGCTGCAGGGATGCTACCTGACTGCAGAAAGCCCCAAGATAGAAGTTGAATGCTGCATGTGTACAAAGTTAAAGTTCCATCTTTTTAGCTGCATTTGGTACATCCCAATACAGAGTGTGCTGTGGTCCCTCACGAAGAAATATAGAAGTCACTCACCCAAGTAAAACTTAAATACTGAATGTGCTTGAGCTGGGAGGAAGCAATGTCAATCCAGCTCTGAATACTGAAAGAAGTAGCATATGGAATTGCAAAGCTGGCGATAAGATTTATTATATTGAAACTGATACCTTACAGAAAAGAAAATGCAGTGCCTTTATTTAAGGAGAAAAAATCAACTCGGTCACTCATAGGCTTATAACACCAATATCAATATCATACAAAGCTTCAGAAGAAACATTGGGTAAAGAATAAGACAGCTGTGGCAAAACGTGACATAGGGGACAAACTTCAGTCTGGGTATAACAATGTCAGGCTTTTGTACCAGGCTATTCTATCCAAATATTAGGTAAATCCTTGATATGTTGCCACACAAAATTACTAGTTAAACTGGAGAAGATAGGGAAAAGACAAGAGTTGTAAGGAGGATAATAAATTGGCTAAAATGGAGATGATAGCACTTTGGACTGACAGAACAACTGAACTGAAGGGAGGTTACTGGAGGAATTCTCAATAATAGTCGTGGGATGACTGCATTTAACACTGCCTCTACCAGTGCTGCTGCAAAATGTAGAAGTATTTCTAACCAAATTGCCTGAGGCACAGACTTAAAAGACATCATCAATACCAGGAAGATCAGAATATCATACCTGAGGAAATTATATACAAACCACAAGATCACTCAGGGACTAATACAACATCCTACTACAGTCATTGATGTTGTATAGGGCACTGGTGATTCTTCCTGAAGACTTCTCTGCTCATTCGTATTTGAATGAGATTAATTCAAACTGCGATAAGAGTGGAAAACAGGTGAAAAGTCTAGTCAGGATACAGGAGGACTAACTAGGCAAAGGTCAGCTACAGCAGCCTGGCTTGGTGAAATCAGGTGGATCCAAGACTTGGAGGACTCACCTCAGGGGCAACATCATGACAGCAAAGGGATGGAGTAAATGAAAGGTCAGCACTGGCAAGTGGGGCCAGGAATGAGGAGGGGAAGATTTCTAAGGATCATGGTAGCAGGGTTCACAAATAGGACCCGAAGAGGAGTACCAGAAGTCTGAAGCTACACCCTTGTTAGGTTAGAAACAGTTACAAAATGAGGCTGCTTGCTCTGGTTTATTGGGAGCTCAACCACGAAAAGGGAGAGGGACTTAATCTCAAAAACCTGATAAAAACAACACTAAATATGGGTTATTCAGCAGGAGGAGGAGAGTGCTGAAAGAAGGAACGTGACTTAACAAGCACTTAGAGCTGAATATCTGTGTTCTCTGCTGATAAATTTGTGGCTCAAACTCTATTTCCCATTTCTTAAACATCTGAGCGAGCACACATTTCAGACTAGCAATCAAATGCAAAAGGCACTACATGTTAGATAGGATTTCCATCCCCTAGAAAGAAGCCAGCATTGAACTAGAACTGCCCCAGAGATCAGCAAATGCATGAATTACTAAGCACTGTTATCTTAAAACAAGGTTCTGATTTGGAAAATCCAGGTCAGATTCAGGGTTTCAGAGTAAATCATATACCATGTGCATTGGCAGTTACTGTGTATGCCATAAACACAGTGTCTAAGCTGTAGGGGCAGACCCTGAGGATCATATTCAGTTGGTGCTTGATCTGTCTTATTCCACTGGTGAAACTGAATTTTGACTAAGTATTGTGCTAGAGATCCTCGTTCCACTCCACACACATGCACACACACGCATGCATTCAGGCAGGCAGTCTCATAAACTTTAACTACATGCAGAAATTCCCATATTGCCTCTTGGATATGACCCAACACATGAAGGGGTGCACTGGTGGATGATCAGTACCCGTCAGGTACAAAGCCTTCTCTCTTCTCCCGGGGTTGAGTGCTGTCATGAGCTGCCCTATTGTCTTTGCAATAAAACTCATCAAATTCCACCAGTATAAAGTAACGAGCTGTAGCCCTTCTACCACCCTACATCTGCTATTTAAAGCAGGCCAAGAAAACAACCAGCGATGTCAACTCTTCATTCTGTTCCTCAGATCATCAACTCTCTGAAAATAACAAAATCTGAAAGGCATATGGACCTTCCCATAAAAACAACAAACACACAAACAAACCCTCAGATGAGTTTCCCAAGTCAGCAGGATCTGTCTGCTAATTATTACCGTGCAGAGGGACCAACTACCCTGTAGCCAGAAATTACCCAAGAAGAGGGCTGAGTTCTTCCCCCCAAGCTGGGCTGTTTGGGCAGGCTGAACTCCTTCATTTCCAGGGGATATAGCTCCCTAAATCAGCATGGCCACAGGACCTAGAAGGCTAGCAGGGGACTGCTGGGGGCTGCTTTCACTCTCACCTTCCTGCCCATGCCTCTCACATGTAGACAACGTGGGCTCTGCAGAGACAGAGAACCCCTCTCTGGCTCAGGAGCCCTTGAGGAGATGTTTTGACCTGCACAGAGAGAAATATGGATAGATGAATTGTATCGGGACTGGAATAATGTAGGCTGGAACAAAAAGAGGGAGAAATGTCTGTAAGCACAGATGGGATTTTGCCTGGAAGTGCTCTCTCCCTCACCAATCCCTTCGCTAACTTCAGAGCCTCCAGGGAAATGTGTCCATGGGGCATGGAAGAAAGGAGACGGGAACAACACAAGTCTACAGCATCCTACACAAACAAGTCCTTCCCTGCAGATCCACCAAGACCTGGTCTCTCCTTTTTGCAAAGGGCAGAGGGGAATGATGTGAACCAACAGGGCAATTACCTTCAGCAGATGGGCCCCCCGTGCAGTCCCCACATCTCAGCTCAGAGCTGCTGCCAGCCCTCTCTTCCAGGGAGAGGATAGAGCTCACCTCCCTATCCAGAAAAAAAAGTAGCATCTGTGGGAGAAAGACATATGTCTGGCCTCCACCGTGAACCCTGCGCCTGGCAGGAGAAAGCGATGCTGATTCCAGCCCCAGCTTTTCATTCCTGTTGTAACAGTCATAAACGCCTGCTGAAACCTAAGAAGAACAAGACTGTAATCCTAATAAAACAACATTCTGGAACCCTGAAAACTAGATGGAGGCTTCTCAGGCCAACTTTAAAATTATATTCGCTTTTGCAAAAGCTGCACTTTCTGTGTGCCGGCCGGATGGACACTGTCGGCCTGACCCCAGGAAGCACTGTGTTGTGGTATTTCAGCAGGGAAAGCAGAGAAGACAGTCCCTGCAGCACAACAGCCATCCTGTCACCAAAATATAGAGAGAATCCCCCATGCCCAGGCTCCCAAGGTCCCCTCCTAAAAGCAAGCTGGGATCTTTGACTCCAAAGCCAGCCTTCTTTTCCAGGTGCCCTGAAAGCCTGACTCAATAGAGCAGGCACAGACTGTGCTTGTTTGGATGCAAAAGCTGGTGCAAAGGCACAGCTTTCCATGCTGAAATCTTTCCCTCCCTAGTCGGACTGTTGTGTTGAACAGAAGCCATAGGACTTCCCTTTGTGCACCAGCCACCCCTAAACCGAAGAGCAGGAAGAAAGGGTTCAGCTTTCCCTCCTCGCCATCATGCAGAGGGCAGCTCTCTGGGGAGACAAGTAACAGCTGTGCTCACTAGCTGGCATGTGTCTCTAGCAAGGCACCACATCAGCTAGTGCTTCTCTGTGGTCCTTAAAATGCAGAAGAGACTGACCTGCAACGAGCCCGAAGGTTACAGATCCTCAGCAACTGTAAATTTGCATCCTTCCTCAGGCACCCATAGAGCTGGAGCTGCACCAGCAAAGGAGCTGCTCTCTGGAACGTCTGCGTGTCGAGCTGCGCTGGCCCTTTCAAAAAGAAAACCCCTCTGTTGCCAACTCTTGTGATTTTACTGCAAATCTTCCCTGATGTTACAAGAAACCCAAGCTCCTGATGTGCCACTCTATCCAGCACTTTCACTTTAAGAAAAAAAATCTGTGGTCTGTATGGTCTTAAAGAAAACACTTTTCAGGAGATGGCCTGAACACATGCTAAAGGCTAAAAGTAGCATTCACAGAATAAAACCATCTCATGATTTTTAAAAGACTCGTGCAATTCTGGAGGCCCGACCTGTGATCTAGGGAGTGACTGGCTATAAAGAACCCAACAACTGATTGGGAAAGTGCATTGTCTGATGACAAGGATTGGTCTCTTGGTGATGAAAGCATTTGACAGCCATCTAATCAGCTCTACAGTAATGACACTGTAGCAATGACACGAGTCAGTCCCTGCAGGGAATAGCACATTTGAATTGCAAATGCCCACAGGGCGCTAGTAATATTTATCTGGTAAACAGCATTTTCCATCATCACGTTGTCTTAGAAGCATCAATTATGAACTCTACTAACTCACCAGTGAGGTACGAAACATTTTTTCGGGCAGTGGCTGGGGAAGCTTTGAAGGTGCATAGAGGCTCCATATCCCAACCCCAGGCCAGTGAGGCTATCAGGGTCAGGGCTGGCTTCTTAACAGCTCAGCACTTAGGCAGAGGGCGAGCTTCCCTGAGTAACCCCATTCCCACTCAGACACCACAAAAAGCAGCCAGATTTTCAGAAGATCTCAGCATGCCCTTGTGCACCATTGTCACAGTTTAACCCCAGCCACTAACTAAGCATTAATTAACTCCATCCCAGCCAAAACCAGGACAACCATGCTCTGAAAATCTCATCACAACTGTCCCGGTGGAAAATGAGAGGCTGAAAATCTGCTCCCAGGCCAGAATGCTGGGCTCTTGAAACCATACTCTCAAAGGCTAATCTTGGTGCCGACACTGAGGGCCTCTTTGGCCTTGGGTGAATCATTTAACACCCACATAAACATACACAGATACACAGCTCCTCCCCATGCCACAAGCCGTTACCTACTCATTACATTAAGATCACTCTTGACTTCCTTACTTGGCCCTGACTGTGGGTGCTGAATTCTTAGAAATCTGGCCCTGAGCTATTTTGGATTGGCCCTGCAAAGCACAGCAGGAAGACAAACCTCAGCTCATGTGTGCCCTTAGCACTGCACAAAAGGGGCAGATCCCAACCCATCCACAGGAGCCTCAAGCATGGAAGAAAAGAGAAAAGATCTGCCTGCATTAATGCACTGTTTCTGGTTTATTTTGAGTCTTTGCTGAGTGGAGCCTTTAATCTCTGCTGAGTGGAGCTTTTGTGAAGGGGGTCTTAAAGATTTGGAAAGAAATCAACAGACATAGGCAACATCACAGATCAAAATAATAGCATGTATTATAGCTGGCCATAAAAGAGTGAGCATTTCTGAGTGCAATACTCAGATGGAGGAGATTCAGGTATCAGTGCCTTTCACACACTACATTTTTCTCACTTTAGCCAATACAGGCATCTCCCCTGTGCTTCTTTCTCAGGATCTCTTCTGCAATGGAATATAAGCCGTATAAGTCACATTTTGCTTTCAAATCAGCTAAGTAGAACATTGCATGATATTTCAGTCCACAGAGAAGGAAGAGAGAGTGAGCACTTTACACTTAAATAACTCAAAGCTTCTAGTGTGACACAAAGGCAAACTTCACTAACCTTTAATTTTCCCCACTTCTTAACTGCACACAGATCCAATGAAATCAAATGAGATAATCCCAGCCTGGTGCAGCCTGGAAGCAGAGGTGAAAACCTCCCAGAGCTCGCGCAATCAGAATAGAGCTCGGACATTGTCGACTTCCCCCTCAACTATTTCCAAATAAAACACTTTTGTTGCTTGGCTGCTCCTGCCAAATGAGCTAACAATAAAAGAAGGAACTTGCAAAGCTTCTATCCACAGGAAAAAAAAAAAAAAAGGGAAAAAGAAGTTAAAAATCTTTAGGAAAAAAACAAAAGGGAAAAAAACCCGAGAAACTATAGGCCAGATCCTTTGGCTGGAGTAAATCAGCACAGGCCCAGCTCTGTTGCTTTACCCCAGGCAAATTGTGGGCCTGGTGCTACTCTGCATTTCTCAGGGGTAGGGGGTGGTCTCCACTGGAAGATTGCGACACTGCAGGATACTTTTCCATATTAAAAAGGCGCTTTTTAGCGTTTTGTCTATTGCCAGGTTTTGGGTTTATTGAGGACTCATTTGGCAGAGCCACCCTGGAAGAACAATACAGATGTTTTATGGAGAAATAAACTGGGACTTGGGCTGGATTCTTTCAGTGCTGGATTCCACCTAATTTGGAGGGAGGAATGGCTCTTTTAATGAAGGGTGCAATCAAAACCTGTACAAAAAGCCAATATGCCCTGGGCAAAGGGAGCAGTAGATACACTGCCCCTCTCTGCTTCAGCAGCCCAGTAAATTCTGGTCTCTTTATCACAGCAAAAGCCTCCCTTCTCACATACCTCTTCAACCAGGGAATCAGAGCTCCAGGGCTTCATCAGGGCTTCCCCTCCATATCCTCAGCTGAGTCTCTTGGAGGGAAGTGGTGGCCCCTCAACAATGAAGGGTCTTTACAGGTGAGATCTGCCGCAGCTTTGTAAGGAGCTGATCCTGTGGAGACAACTTCTGAGCTCTCCCTCAGTGGGGACCCACGGTCATCCTCTTCATTAGCAGCATTTTTCAAATGGCAGCTCCTGGAGCACTTAGAGATGATGTAGGACCTTCACTCATGAAAGATTGTAAGGGAAGGGTTGAAAAATTATGACTCTGCGCTCACAGGCAGCTATGGCTGGGCAGGTTGGGCTCACTCCCCTGAAAGGAAGGCAATGCCAGATGACTGAAAAATCCAGGTTAATTGTTTATTGTCAGCTACTTCTCTTCACCCAGTCCTTCTGTCATGAGTTGTGCCTAATGAAAACATTCAACTTGATTCACTACCTAATCCACTTTGTTTAGTCTCCACTCCTTATACACTGAAAGGAACATAGTGTGAGTACCTGTTAAACCAGGGCAATTGTCATCTACAGAAGAAAGCATTTGCCCACCTCTACAGCAATGCTAAGTACTCACTGTAATTCAGGTCAGATCAAGCGAGAGGAAAGCTGTAGCCTAGAAAGCCTTCTTTATCTTTTCTTTAGCTTCTTCCTTACTTCACATCACACAAATTTTGCTCTTTGCATCAACCATCCCTTCAGATCTTTTTGTGGAGCTCAACACTTTGGTTAGCAAAGCAAAGGAAGAGAGACTTGAGTGTTAAACTGACATGCTTTCCCTAGGGTTATTAAAAGTGGCCAGATGTGCTGGGCTATGCTATAGAAATGTCCACAGTGGAGGACTCCAAAAGTGAAATATTGGAACAGAATTTATGCAAGTTCCTAATCACAGTCTTGCAGGAAACTGCAAGGTACCAGAAAATAACATACAGCCTAAGCAGCTCTGAGTAGTTGACAGTTTGCAAGTCAAGGACTTGGCTGACGGAAAGAAAAGAGTTTTCAGGAATTGCTTTGGGCCAGCATCTAGCAAGGTAGATTAGGCTGGCTGTGATCCAGCAATGCCCTTAAGCACATGCTTAACTTTAACCCTGAAAGAGCCACTGAAATGAATGGAACAAGCAGCACCCTCGTGTCTCAGACATTCAAGTGCCTGCTGATTCAAGACGAGCTTGTGTGGCACTTTGTAAGACTGAGTCACAGCAGTGAAATGAGCCCACCTTTCCAGCTGGAGGTTTCTGTTTCCAGCACCTGCTCAGGCTGCATGGGGTCAGTGCATCAGGCTACATGCAGGGACAGAAATCTCCTATTCTGAAACCATTTCTAACTTCTTCTAATTTATTTTCCTGTCTTTTGAAGTCAACAGCCAACTTTTCAAAAGCACCTGTGAAATTTACCCCAGTAGGAGTGGCTGGAGACATTCCTGCTAGCTCTTCCAGAGCCTGGATTTCACTGACATCTCTCTGTTTCAGTTTGTTTTTTAAACAGTACACGGGGTTTTTTGACCTGTCTTGGGAAATTCAGTTTAGAGGATAGATAGGTTTGTTTAAGCTGGAGTTTCTCAGCTCTGGAGTAGAAATGGCTACATTTAAGGCAAGGATGGAAGGTCCCTTTGAGCCCCATGGAAAGCTTGTCCAGGGGTACAACAAGGGATACAACAAAGACAAGGAGTTGGTTTTGCCTAGCAGTTGAACATAACAGTACTTCTATTTATCTGTTACTGCTACTGCAGACCTAAATACTTGATTTTTAGCCACCAATGACAAGATTAACAACTGTACTCCCTGATCATTGCTGGGTTAATATATTTTATTTCCTATTTATCTGATGAAGGCAGTGATAGCCAGTTATATGCTGTGCAATGTGCAATTTTTGGCTGGGCCTTCCTTCGTGGTCTCTGTTTGCATTTGCATTAACCTTGGGAGTATTAATCAGGTCATGTAGACACCCAGGAACATAAACCAACTCAAACACCCAAAAGATACACACCACACTCAGAATCAACACACAGAAACCACAGGATCGAGTGCAGTGTCCATTAACTGAACCAAATCAATCACATACACACTAAGGGAGACCAAACATAAAACATCTGATTCCCACCAACCTCTAACTATACAAACCTGAGTAAATACTAAAGCACCCTGAGACATGACCAGCTTACTGTCCCTAACAAATATGATGTTAGCACCCTGAAAACAGGGTCCTGTCCAGGTAAGGAAATTACTAGCCACGAAAAGCCTTCTGATATGACCAGTGGTCTAAATCATGCTGAAAGCTAAGTCATTCAAGGCTCAGCACTCCCCAGGAAACAACCTCCAAAGTCCATACCCTCTAAGCCCAGGTGTTATAATACTTTCCACAAACATGCCAAGCTTGTTCTTATAACAAGGTGTTATTTGTCCCCAGCTCCTACTGGAAGGCTGTTTCAGAGCGTCCCTGCTCTGTAGTCACAAACCTTCCTCTGATTTGAGCCTAGTGTACTCGGGCCAATTTGTACACATTTAGCCTTGTGTTCTCTGACTTACATAGCTTATTTTCCTCTCTGATGTTTACCATCCTGATGTATAGATGTATAGCCATCACCCTTCTTCTCAGCTTTCGTTTGTCTCAGTTAAAAACTTAGCTCTTTCATTCTTCTCTCAAAGGAAAAGCCCTCCGTCTTCCCAGCATCTTCACCATCCTTTTCTGTATGCAGCCCAGGTCAAATTCACACCTCAAGAACATGGGGACCAGAATTGTCCATCAGATGCCACACAAGGCTTCACCAGTTCCTGGGAAATGGCATGCCTACCTTCTCCATGAAGAAACACCTTCGGGGATATATTTGAAGTTATGCATACCTTTTTCAGAGCCCATCCTGTGACTGAGCTATCCACACGTGTTTCTTCTCCTTTGTCATCTACAGCTGACGAGTCTTTAGTTTATAGTGGAAATTCTTATTACTCCCTAAACTCATGACTTTGCATTTTGCACTACTGGATTTCATCTCATTTCTATTACTCCAGTCTTCAAGGTCATCCAGTTCTTTCTGTATGGCACGCCTCCCAAGTTTGTGTCATCAGCAGACTTCAGCAACATGCTATATTTTGTGCCAAGGTCATTCATGAAAATATTAAATAAGATCCATCCCCAAGACGAATCCTTGAAGAACTCCACTCATATACCCAGCCAGATACTTTTCCTTTTAATGCTACTTGTTGTTGCTTAGTCAGTTCTTCAAGCGTCTTAACGGTACTCATTCTAATCTCCAATTTATGTGATAAACATGCAAACGGCACAACATCAAATGCTTTACTGATGTCCAGATAGGTAAGACTCATTGCATTCCTCTTGCCTAGAAAGCCCAGCTATCTAATCCAAGAAAGCTGCCAGGTTTGGCATAACTTCTCCCTGCACTCACACAAATTATTCAGGATGCCACCTCACTCTTTCTGACTGTGAATTCTCTTGACATCTACTTCCCTCAGGAACCACAAGTCTCCTCAACGGAGACCCCCCCACATAAGCATCCTCTTGCCAGCTGGCCCATGGCTGTGGAACTCATTTCCCATAGGAGCAGAATGACCATGAACCTCAGTGCTACCAGTATGAAAGGAAAATAAAACCTGAATAAAGCCTCGCCTTTACAGAGAAAGACTGTTTGAACTCTCCCAGACCAATGGTCCCAAGTAAACTAGCTCATAGTGAGGCAGTTTTCATATGACAACTAAGATACGGTGAGGATGGTTCAGCTTGCTGGTAAGTAAAATCTTACACCTGCCCGACCTATTGTCTAGTGCCAGGTTCCTAGGAATGATTATGCCTTTGTGCACTAAAATTAACAGTGTTAAATTCATGTTGTTAAAGCATGAAGCAAGTACCACTAATGAAAGAGGTGTTGGCTGAGTTACTGTAATTTTGCCTAATGTAATAACTGTTACAAAGAGGCATGTGGTTTGATGCTTACACACATAGATGGCTTTATGTACTGGCATTTTATTATTGATAAAATCCACCAAATGCAGTACAAACTTGCATCTATTTTTGTCTCATCTTAAGCAGGGAGGAAAAGAAAATGACATCAATCCAAAGGGAATAAAGGTTATGTTACTTTCCTTTGATAACACTGGGAAATAAGCAGCTTGCCATTCGGGATTCATTGGTATTCACTGTAATAAACACACTTCCTGATGTATGTATGTGATTATAACGAGCACTGTACAAAAATGACACTGTAATTTAGAAATAAGACAAACACAAGTGATGTAGTTCAAAGCTCTGCTGCGCTTACTGGATTTTTGTTTGGTTTTCTGTTTTGTTTTTAACTGACTCTCCATGCCCACAAAAGCAAGGATAGCCTCAAGGGTTGCCCCAGCTGAAAAGCATCTGCAGTGATCCCCGCTGACCTTTCTTTCTGATAGCACCCCTCCTGCCTTTTAATGGAGGCCTGAACCGAGTCAGAGGTGAAACAGATAAATGACTGAAGATCCAAATGTTTTCTCAACAGGCAAGTTCCCACATGCTCAATTTTGTTTTCCTCCATGAAGAACAAGAGGGGAAAAAATTGCAAGTGATTAGCTAATGAACATCTGTTTTGCTTTATTTGGGCTTCCTTGCAGCCAGGGGTTGCATTTACTAATTTTTATTTCCTACTAAAAACAAAAAAGGAGCATTTTTTCCAAAGCCTGTAGAGGAGTAGGCTCCTCACAAGTGTGGCCGTTCTTTCCACCACTGTGATTACCTGGCCCACATGCCACGTCCTGTGTGGTTACCTTCTGTCCTGAACTTTTCATGTGGTTTGACATGTCTTTAATTTAGACAATCAGACCACGTCTAACCTGAAACAAAAACACTCTTTGGAGATCCTGAGCCCTTTCTGAATTCTACAGATGTCAACCCAGCAGGATGCGATGTCAAACTGTTAATTATATGTGTAAACAGGGTCGATGGTAATTACATACTAAACACAAATATTATCCGATGTAAATATAGACTGATTGTGCTCTTGCACTACTGACTGCTAAAAATAGCCAGTTTAAGGCCCAGCTCTGCAGTGACTTCAGTTGGGCAACGCCATTGATTCACGTTGACTCATGCATGCTCACTTCAGCTCCTGAATTCATCTCTCTAATTGTTTATTTTCAGGGCTTTTCACAGAACCGAACATCTGACCTTGCACAGGAATAATCAGAGATGGTATTTATGAACAAGCACCTCAGAAGAAAACAATGGAGATCTGCTCTCCCTTCAACGCACAGAAATCCAGTCTTCCAAGAGGGCTGAAGCACTCACCCGAACTTTCCCAGCCCTTTCAGAGAGTTTCAAGCAGGTTCCTAAAACCTTTTGCCGCTTTGGGGAATTACAGCCTTTCTTTGCATGACCAATTCATTTCAGAGGCAACTATGGCTCCTTCATTGTTTACTGTTGCCCAGCATTGAATCAGGGGTTAAGGAAATAAATTGCTGGCCATAAACCCTTTAAAAACATGTTTTAGTTTCTTCCTCCCGCTCCCACAGATTTACCTTCCACTTACTTTGCCAATGAGTTGCTCACTCCAGTCTGTCTTCACTGCAGTCACAAAGGCCCCCAACCCTGATGATACATTTTTATTCAACAGTCTAAACTCCAAAATTATTGAAATGGCCATTTATGGCAAATCTTGGAGCCAGATCCAGAGCAAAGTTGCAGCAGTGTAAATCTAAAGGGACACTCATGTGACACTTGTAACTGATATCATACTCTGCCCCATTTTATCACCCCCATCTTTCTTTATCGTCAGACTGTCCAACCAACTTGTTCTCTAGAGAAGTATCATAAACCCACAGGTAATTGCAGGATGGCCACACAGACAGTAAAAAGAAAAAGCCTGCAGATGGGTAGTTCAAAGCGAGATTTCTCAAAAAACACCAAACCACTGAAAGGAGCCAAGCTGTGTCTCATTTGCGGATGTACTGAGCATCTATAAGTTTATTTAAAATCAGCAATAGCTGCAATATGCAATGCCTATCAAAATCAGGCATTTACCCACAACTGTGGCTTTTGAAAGACGTGATTTACTTCAGAACTGAAGAAGAAATAACAGGGCTTTTAGACAGACTAATAAATGTATGGTCCAGATACTTTTCCAGTAGCATATTTATTGTCCAAGGCCTCCAGTCAGCAGCACACTTAATTTTAAGCACATGCTTAAGTGCTTTACTGAACAAAGCCGAAACGTGGACCTACCAGGCAGCTCAAGAAAAGTACTTTCACATTAGTCATCCTTCATGAGCAATGATAGCAACTGAGCTTTTTAGCATTATATGCACAATCCAAACTTAGAAGCAGCTTTTCTCTTTGCAGCTGTAATCTAGCAGAGAAGTCAGCAACCTTAGAGAGTAAGAAGGGTTTTCCTCGCTTCTTAGGCTGCCCCATATGACCAGTAGATGATCCAGTATGGAGCCCTGGAAAGGCTTCATCCAGTGTTGCAGGGGATGAGTGGCTGGTGCACAGCTTTCAGAGCAGATGGTGGTACTGACTTACAGAAAGGTAAAGGAGGCAGGATTAGGCAAAGCTACAACTGCACTGTTACGCCAAATAATTTTATGCACCTGACTGTTAATGCACATCTGACAAGGTTAGAGGCTCACCAAAGTCTGAATACTGCTTAGCATCCCACCTACCCCAGCTATTTAGTTTGAGAGACAAGGAAGAGATCCAGGGTGACCACATACATTACAGATGTGTAAAACCCTCCTTGCTTAGTGAATGCACTGGGTTAATATTCTACTCCAAAGATTGTGTCCAGAAAAGGGACTGTTGGTAACTCTGCAATCTTTAAAAGAGAAAGGAAAAGTAATAACCATATATTGTTCTATAAGGCGTGTGGTATCAAACGAAACTTGTGTCAGTCAGAAGACTGCAGGGCTTATTTTGATGTAAGAGATAATTTCAGAGAAATAAAATGTTGACAGCAGGTACCAATTTCCTGCAAGATTCAGCAACTGTGATTAGTCACAGCTCCTCAAATAGGACATGAGGCAGGTAGGAGTATTCATTTGCTGAGGACGAGAGTTTGCACAATGGTGGGTGACTACTGGCACAAGCAGTCCCACAGACTTGTCATTAGCCTGACCTTGCTGGGGTCACTTATTCAAGTAATTGCTTGACCTGATGTGCCTGGAGATCCCCAGACTGACCCTCAGAGTCTGTAAGCTGCCTCTCTTCACAGAGGTGCGCACACAAGAGAAAGAGGAGCTATGCGAGCTCTGGGCCTCATGAAGCCTGGGTCCCTTTAGATTTATGCTTTGTGGATGACTGACTGTTTAACTGAATTGTGCTTGCAATGTCAGCTTCCCCTGTATAAGATGCCAAAGAATCCTCATGGGAGAGAGAGGGGTGCTCCAGCTGAAAAAAAATCATCATCCACTGTGCATCATACTAAACACTAGAGAATTCACACAAAATTACGTCTTTAATGGAAGGGTGGATTCTCTGGTACCCACTTACATCACACTGTGATCTAACCTTTTCCTGCTTTCGTCCTGTCTTCCATCTTCTGATGGCTAATAAGGGTTGAGCTTAGCTTTCCCTGTGCTAGGAGGAATAATTAGGTCTCTCTCCAACACCTGGCCATATATTTGCATAAAGCTTGTTAAAAGCGAATATTTTTGAGAGTCTCTCAGATTTGGGTGAAATTGGGCTATGGGTAGAGACTGATGGGGGCAAAAAGCAGGGACAGGGACCCACACACCTAAAGAGTCACACAGAGCATGACTGCATAAATCTTTCTTTCCCCTGAGGAAATCAGGCTAAAAACAATGACCAAAAATGCAGGTGTAACTCTTGTCACATTGCAGACTCTTGCTCATTTAACACAAGAGTCTGTGACATGTCTCACATGTGGTAGTGCTTGGAGGACTTGGCTGCAAAAAAGTTCATGCCAGGCTCCATTCATACGCACTGAGAAAACAGTTCTTATGTTCACAAATTTTTAGTCTAAATAAACTAGACAGGCAGAAAGTTGACAAAATTTTCATTTCAGAACAGGTAAGGGTTCAGATCCACAAAGATGTTCAGATACTTCATTCCTATTTATTTCAACATGAATCAAGCTACAGAGTATTCTTTGCAGATTTGGGCTTAAGTAATTTGTCCAGTGTTGTTCTGGAAATCTGAGAGAACCCAGCTCTTGCACATGTCGGTTCAGAGCCTTAACTGCAAGAGCAGATCTTTTTTCTGAGCAAGTCATGTCCAGCATACCAGAACTGCAGAAATCTTATGAACACTCCAGCGCTAGCGTGGACTCCCACAGAGCAAATCTGAGCCTTCTGACAATTTTCTCTGTTCACTTTTAGAGATCCCGCAGGAGCAGTCTGAGAGTCCCAAAAGAGCCACCAGTTATAAAGCACTGTTCTCTATGCTCCAGACCCATTTACAGCTGCCTCTGGTCTGCCCCGGTTTTGAAAGCTGCGCAAGACATGCAGGCTGCTCAATGTGCCTGGCAGGCACCGGGCCCAAACACTTCTGCCTGAACTGTTTTTCGAGCCTTCCTCCCACAGGTGAGTGGCAATCACAGGAAATAAATTGCCCAGGACCAGTGATGTGTGTAACTATGGGATGGGGAAGTCAGGCCTTTCCAGTCTAGCTGGGAGCTCGAAAGCAAGAGGCTTGCATGCTGTTCTGGTCCTCCCTTTCTTTGCAGTGCTAAGCCAAAGGGTTTGTAGTCCTCTACAGCTGCCCTAAGAGACAAGGAGAAAGCTGGTAGTTTGGTAGCCATTTAAAATGTCATCCACCAACGCCTGCATCCAGTTTATATCCATGCAGAACAAGGACCGCACAAACAGACGTACATGCACAGGTTTAATAAGGTGATTGGCTAGATAAATGCAGGAGAGGAGGAATCATTATGAAAGGCAGCAGGAGACCTGGATTTTCCTTGGTTGTATAGTTGAAGCTCCTCTCCCTCCTCCCCAGTGTGCATAGACCTGGACTCCACTGCACTGTTGCTGTAAAACACGGAACTAAAAAAACCAGTTATTTCCCTCAAAAACTCACAGCCTAAGTAGTTTTTCTCTAGCAAAGAACACTACAGTCCATACAAGCTTCTATTTTCCTCAGCGGCACTGACGGAATCCTGACTCTGTCTGATTTTCCAGGTCACTTTTCTGCATTGCCTACACGCCTCTGAAGCCCACGGAGAAGGGGCTGAGACTCACAGAGCTTTACAGACATCACTTCACAGCACCAAGGAGATGGGTGCTGTCCTTGGGAAGTCAATGAAACCCCAAGGGCACAGAGGTTTCCAAGGCAAAGTAAGTAAAAATCTTCCTGCTGGTTCTGATGGTTTGTGGATCAGAGACTTGTGATCCTACCCCACGCCTCAGCTCCCAGACGGCAGAGCTGAGAAGCAATCCCAGAACTCCCAGCCCCCATTAATGCCTGTGAAACTTAAAGATTTGCAGAGTTTACTTGCAAAGCCTTTTAGAAGCAGAGACGAGTAAACAAGAGTGAAAAGTTAAACAAAGGAAATACATTTATGCTTGTACTGTTTTCAAGTTTATGCAAACAATCCATTTCTAAAGCTGTCACTGACACTCCTGGCACGTTCTCATTCCCCAGCTCAGAGTCATGTTGGAAGCTGAAATCACAAGCATTTCTGAGATGCTTTGGGCAAAATACCTCCCTCAGCTCCACCAGCCGAAAATCAGTGAAGTCCACTGCAGCTACAGAGCCACAGCAACATCCTTGTGCACTGACTGATTCTGGAAGAAGAGGGAGAAGAGTCTGAACTTCTCCGGCCACAGTGGCTATGGAATAAATTGATATAGAGTTAGCCAAATGAATTATGAAGATCAGTTGAAGAAATAACAGCAGGAAATCATCAAGCAGAGCAGGAATTAGAAAATACTACTTTCTAGCTGGTCAGGCAGTAAGTGGAGCTGCGATAAAAGTAACCTTTCGCTCACGACTTGACTCAGGGAAAGGAGACATGGACAGCATGCTCTCCACCAGCACAGCTCACCAAGCTCCATGTAGGAAGGGAGGGCACTCTGCTAGACCCAAGCGCTACCATGAGCATCAGTGCAGTGGGTTCATTTCTCCGGTAGCTGCTCAGGGGAATTGTCCTGCTCACATTAATTATCCTCTGGATGTTGGATTCTGCAAACTGCACAGCATCCAGTACAGGAGGGATATGGAGGGATGGGGTTCCCATCTGGAAAGGTAGGATCATCCCCCCAGCAACCCTGAGTGCTGCAGAGGAGCTTTGCTTCTGCCTTTTAATGGCAGGACTGGTGGGGAGTGGGGCCAGGGGAGCAGCCAGGGCCTGGCTCCTCCCCAGCCTCCCCATGCAGCCTTGCACAGTAAAGGGGAAGCAGTCCCTCTGCCAGTTTTCACAGGAAAAATAAAGGGTCACTTTCTGCACTGGCTTCCAGGGTTAGAGTCTGCTGAGGTCAGCAAAGCCACAGTTTCCCAAACTATGTCTCAAGAAGTGGCATGGGTTTATTTCAAAGTGAAAGCATGCACATTCACGACAGGCAGCACAAGCTTTGCTTCAGCTAGAAGACAGCACGGTTGCCATTCAGACGCCTCCTCACCCTTTTTCCTCCCCTCCATTCAGCTGCACGAGACAGCACGTTTAACAGCTGATCCATCTGGAGGAGAGCCTACAAAGTTAATTTCTAGCTTTGAGATGGTTACTGGTAATTGTAGGTAATTTCAAATATAATTGCAATCGAGTTGAAAAAGCTCTGTTTGCAATGTTTATGCTCATCACTCTAATTTAAGACCTAGAATGCTGGATATGCTGCTCTTCAATACACACCCATTTTTCATCTTCCTGATTTTACCACTAGTGATCATAAAAACAGCCCCAGCAAACCACAGTCTGCAATGCAAGACAAATGTTTGAAAAGTTGCATATAAAGTTTCAAGCAAAGCTGCTTGAAGGTTAACGACGGAACATGTTAATGATTATCAAATAGACAAGGAAAGCCGCAAAGCGCTTCGAACACAGAAATGCAAGAGCCCCTCAAAATAAATGGTGGCTAACCTTGTTTAGAATAATACTTCTCTTCAAAGAAATGGAACTGTTGCATGTCGCAAATATGTCCACATGTCGTTTTAATACAGGAATAATTACCCATGGCATGTTTGTTAGTGGAAAAAGCAAAGGTCTCCTATTACTTACACATAATAAAACCTGCATTGTTTACCATGAATGAGTTATATGAGACTGGTAATAAATAAGTGTTGTAACAAACTTTGGTGCCCAGGCCTACAAACTGCTCTTAATATCTGCAGTTTGGTAGCACCTAGAGGCCCCTGGTAAAATCTGTGATGCTGAGCCTGCTGCAGAGTAAGAAATTGCCTGTTCTGAAACACATAAAAGACGGTATAGGTAGAGTAAAAACATTCAAACCCCTGAGCAGGATGACTCAAAACACACAAGTATTTCCAGAAAGCACATCAGAGAGGGTCACACTGCAGATGACCCATCTGCTCCCTCCATGATGTGCCCTATATGTGCAGCCATGTGGGTGGAAAGCAGGCAGGGGACAGAGCAAAAGCAAAGTTTGCGCTTTCGGCACTGGATAGATATTACCAAAGAGACTGCAATACGCAAAGCTAATTGTATGTGCAACTGCTCACAGACTGGGGACTCTAACATGACCATTTTAAAAGCTAGGCTACACCCTTGAAGTTAAAATCAACAGCCATGTGCTGGCTTATATACACTTAAAATATCTGATTTTTAAAAAATACATTTGGCTTTCTGTAGTTGACAAAACTGCTTTGTAGTTTTAAGCTCTTTAGTAGCTAAAGTCGTATCTGCCAAATCTGTGCATGTATCAGAGTATCTCCATCCATATCTCTATCCATAGCTAATCCCTGTGAACATGTGCCTGCTTGAAAAAAAAAAAAAACAAAAAAACCCACCAAACCAAAAACCTTAGCTTGCTATATTCTCCACTCAACAAACCAAGACAGTTAAAGGAACTATTTAAAGCTGGAACTACTCAGGAAATGATTTGTTTTCCTATGAAAAATTTAGAGGAAAACTTAAAAAAAATCCTTTTCCTCAACATTTTCCTACTTTTTGTTTTAAAATGAAAAAGTGTCTTTTCTTAAACTGTTTTTGTTGGGTTTTGGCAGCCATTGAATCATTTGAAAACTGTTGCAACAGAAAATTATCCAGCTAGCTCTACTGAGAGCATCAATTCTGTGAAGATTTGAGTACTGGCTTATTTTAATGCAACCCACAAAGGTAAGCCTCTTTGCAGAGTTAGGTCTGAAATTCTGTACTTAAAAAAACTATATGTAACATATCTGAAGCAAACTTAAAAACCTTGCTTTAGTAATGAAATGGACTTATTTTAACTTCTCAGTAAGTTGCTTTATATAGAGAAGGATTCAGCTGTGGGATTACTGGTAGATGCTACACACAGTTTGTAGCCGTGCACCACTTGACCCAAGATGGATGTCACTCCAGGCAGTGTTAGCTGCTCCTTCATTCACCCCAAGAAATGCAGGCACATTTTCCTACTTATTTCTGTTTATTCATTTGAAGAATAAGGAGTTTAGGACAATTTAAGACCATCACTTTAGGCTCTAGCAAAGTCCTAGTTACTCCTTGTTGGGTGGAAGGGTTTACCAAAGATAAGGGGCTTTAAGGAAAAACAAATGAGCAAACCAAAAGAGAAAAATTCAAGCAAATTAGTTTCATGCCAGCCTTGCAAGTCAGCAAGGCTCCTCCAGACTTATGCAGGAGAAAGCCCAAATGCTTGCTCTAAAATAACACCCCAATCTCACAGGCATCAAACCCATCCCAGTGAGCTCTGCCCTTCCCCAGCCACTTGGCTTGATGTGTTAGACCCACAACCCCACACAACCATCTGCTAAATGTGGAAAAAGGAAAAGCTGAATGACTTACACTCAGGAGTAATGTTGGTGGCCACCAGGACTCCAGATTCATCAGCAGAAAGTCTCTCACCACTCCACTGTCAGTGAACTCCAGTTCCTGCTCTACAGGAGTCAGGGGCCAGCAGGCAGCAACCATGCAACAGGATGGAAGCATCCAGCTCCTTATGACTATTTCCACTCTGTTCTTTCAGACTTGCAAAGTTTTCGCTGTGCTATCTGTGACTATAACATCATATAAGGCTTTACTGAGGAGGCAAAATAATAGGGGGGCCTCAGAAACATGGTAATCAAAGGCAGCTGCATGCAAGACATTACAATCTAGCTCTAAGAATAACCATTAATTGTTTGCATGGGTCAAAAAAATTAGCTCCCATGAAAAATGAATATTTATTGAAGCTTAATGAGAAGCTGGTTAAACATAGCAGAGAAATAACAGTAATGGAGAAAAATTCAGGACCCTGATTCTGAGTGCCTGGAGTAACCAAAACTGATAGAGAAACTGAGACAATGAAGTCTGATCCTAAGGAGCTTGACTGGTTATGTTTATTAGTTCAGTTCATGGGTCACCTTCATGTTATTTAAGGGTGTCTGGAAAACCCTGCAGTGTTATTCAAGTTGAAAGGGCACGAGGACCACTGAGGTAAATCAGAGTCTTTTCCTGGGAGGACTCTGGAACAGGTTAGCAAGTAAAAATAAGGAAAAGGGATTTTTCTTGCCAATATTGTGCATGCTGAATGTCCTAGAAATATCCCTCTGGGAACACAGAGAGCAGTGCTTTGAATGGACTGTCTTCAGCTCACCGATTTGTTTTCCCCCTTTACCTTACATGCTGTCTTCCCACCCAGGCTGAAGGCATTTCTGCATAACCTGTCATCCAAAGAATAATCTCAATCCGTACACAGGGGTCTAAGTAAAACCAAGAAAAAACAGCTAGAGCTAACCCACCACCTCGGTCCACATCGTTTCCTAGGCTGGCATTGTGTTTAGCCCACAGCGATGAACTTGGCTGCACAATTGTCAAGACAAATTTGAAGCTCCCAGCCCGCCAAGCACTCATAAGAACAAAAGAAAGGCAGAAGGGATCAAAGTTGGAAGGGTAAAATGAACCTACTGTAAGGGGTACACCTCTTCGCCTTCTAAGCTAAAACAGCACACTAAAATGCAGGGCAAAAGTATCCCACCCCAGAAACTTCTGCTACTTCTGCCAAAGGCCGGTACACCAGCAAATATAAGACTGCACTCCTTGTTCTGTGGGTAGCAATTAGACCTGAAAGATGGTCTCATGTTATGCCCTTTAGCGTCCCAGCATGGTTGAGACGGCAGCAGCTCAGGAGTCCCAATGTGCCTTGCTCAGCAGTATCTTGCTTTGGTCTGACGGCACCACAATACCACGAGATGGAAATCAGTCTCCTCTTCATGTGTGCATAAGTTAGTATCTGTTAGCCATATGCCTGGGAGGAAGACAGCAGAAGATAATGTGGTATCATGCACAATTTGAGTGAGATGTTACTCTTCCACAGTGGAGAAGTATGAAACCAGCCAGGGAACTTGTTCTTCTCATGAAACCTTTTCATTTCAGTTCTGCCATTTGGTCTGTAAAAGAGGGAATGGGTAATGGATGGGTAATCCCCAAGGAGCATCAGCCAAGTTCCCAGACTTATTTTTCAAATGCTTTGCATTTCACTGTGCAAGTTGGAATACCAGAAAAACGACCTTTCTTGGTAGCTGTTCTTCTATTCCTGGAACTTGGCAAAGAGACACTCAGTGATGCTAGAGATGCTCTAGTGTTCCACAGGCTAACAGGCAACGCAAAATACTTGGAAAAAATGCAGCAACTGCAGGGCCAAGGAAAAATATTTCTGGCGACAAAGATCAACCCTAACCTTTGTAAAATGCATGTCAACAACAGTATTGTTTATTATTACCAACTATAGTCCTGCTGCTACTTTTGAGCTGAGAACTGGTTCTGATTCATATTTCATCTGTGTTGTTCTGCATCACAAACTGCCATCCTTTTGCCTACTGCTCCAGTGAGGAAACTTAACTCTAGTATTTAACAATTAATCCATTGTATTTAGGATCCTCTATTCATTTTGAACCACTTGGAAAAAAAAATACAACCTTAATCTCAATACCTTGCACTCAGATTTTGCTGTTTATTGAAGTTTTCCAGTGCATTGCATAAATACACTTGAATTATAGATTTGATTTTAGCTGATTCCTAATATCTAATAATCCTGATATCTATTAATCCAGATATTTGTATTTGTTGTGTACTTTGAGTCACCTGATGTAGTTACTGTTTCTGATTCAGTGACTGAAGCTATATAAATAGAAGGCTTTTTCCAAAACTCCTACAATTTGATCCTTTCTCTAAAGTCACATTAGTACCTGTATTAGTAAACATTTCATTTCCGGGCACTGTCTTCTAAGAATTCATTCATTTAAAAGACTGAAAAGCAAAAAGGGGTGCAATTCCTGGCTAATTAAATTAAAGACCTTTGTTTGAACATAAGCTCTCTGTCCTGAGGAACCATATTTAAAACAACATTTAAAAAAAATCTGCATTTAGGCTTCAAAACAGAGCACTGCCAGTTAAGGAAAGCAGATATCTCCCTACAGCTCTCTCGTGCTTATGTCTCATGATGGAGTCTTTAATTACAGCATCATTTCAGAACATTTTTACATATCTTATTCACACAGTGAACAGTGCTTAATGAATGAGCAGCTATTCAATATTTTGCTCCCCCCTCACTGTGCACTATGTCTCTATGTCTTCTTTTGCAATGCAAACCCTGCTCCGAAGGCAGGGTTAATAATTTCTCTCTAGGTTTTTCCAAAGAGCATTTCAATGTAATATATGAGTGCCTGCCCAATATTAGTCAATTACTACTCATCCTGCAAAATGGGAAAGTGGTACACTTCCCATTATATAGACCAGGAGCTGAGGCACAGAAAGGAGGTCAAAAGTGCCCATTAATTTTCAGAGCCCAATTCGATATGCCTTGGACATGATTATTCACGGTACTTAGTATTATATACTACTTTATGCATTCAACATACTGCTCTTGTTGAATAAAGTGGCTGCTGGTGGTCCTTTGCACTTCTGCATATTGAATTTGTAGGATTGTAAGTCAGGGACACAGAAGGGGAGCCGCACACAAACAGTGACCCCCAGGAAAAGTCCCGTTAAGGGATGGCCCCACCTAGGAACACAGAAGCCCCATTTTCCCAGGCAGCATTACAACGCCTTAATTTTGGGACCATCCAGTTCGTCATTCATCACCCAATTCCCAGTTGCGGCACCAGCAGAGAAAGGAATCTCGCAGACAATAACCACATTACTAGGAGAACGGGAATTGTTCATACAGACATTTCTCTCATTTACAAAAGAAGGCAGTGGTCCAAGGGCAAAATAGCTTGTGGAGATACAATGAAAGGTCGCTATCCCATTGCAGATGTACAGGGGAGTTGCATGAAGGGCAGCTTTATGCTGATATTTCCTTCACAGTTTGGAGAGTTAATACAAGGAAAGTTTTGGGTTGGCCCTTCAGATTTGCAGTAAAATGTGCTCAGTTTTCCTGAGGGGATGGGTTTGTGTGTAGTTTATGAGACTGTTAAGAGAGACACAGTCCTGAGACTGTTGAGCAACTGTGTACCTGGGCTCGTGCCAGTGCCCATTGAGGAAAAGCCATGTGTGAGATGATATATTTCTAGCTGAGTCTTAAAAACTTCCAGAGATGAAGATTTTCCTCCTTTCCCCTCCACTGCCCACTCCAGTGTTGCACTCCCCTCCCAGGAAAAAGGTTTTCCCTAATGTCCAATGTGAACCTCCCACACTGCAATCCATGGACATCGCCCCTTATTTTATCACCTGCCACTACTAAGAAGAGTTTGATCCCATCATCTTTGTAGCTGCCCTTCAAACAGTCGTATTAAATCTCCTCTCACTGTCCTTTTTGCTTGGCCTCAACGCTGAAAGAAGCCAGGACACTCTGTACCTTCTCTAGGGTCCAGATAAACTCTTGGCCCAGAACAGAAGGCCCTGCTTCTTTCAAGGTTAAGGCCAAGCACCTGTACAACCATCCCAGAGCTCCCATCTGAGCTGCAAGCTGAAGTTTCCCTTCCATGTAGGCAGCTGGGGAGGGTTATTGACCTCTTTGATATGGACTGGGGACAGAGCCAGAGTCGGCATCAACAGAGGAAAATTCACATCAGTGTTTTCTTTGAGAGCAAACATAGTCTCTGATGTGTAACTTAAGGGCACTTCTGCGTTGTAAGGTCTTTCAGGCTCTAGCACACAGGCAGAGTGATGGAGGCACACAGAGTGGGATCCCAAGATCACAGGCAGGCAGAGACAGCATCCTCTCCATCCTGTTAACCACTGAAAAACTAAAAACGACCAAAAAAGCTGCTTTCTCCAGGTACCGTTACATTCTGGGAAACATAACAAGAGGCATCCAAGCAGGGAGGGAGTTTAGACCAGGTAGTACAACAAGAGAAAAGGCTGAGCTGGCTGTGGCAGTTAACCTCTGACAGACAGTCTGTAATATACCTGACACAGAAAACAAACCAGGTGGTGCCACTGCTCGGAAAATACAGACGCACAGCGGGGGGGGGGGGGGGGGGGGGGGGGGGGGGGGGACTGGGAGAGGAGGAGGGGGAGAGAGGGAAAACATGAGCAGGGGAAAACGGAGAGGGCAGGAGTCGTTAACCCCTGATAGCAAGTATAAAGTATTTTACTCCCCATCTCATTCATTAGACCGCGTCAACTCCAGAAGGACTACATCCATTCCCGCACATAAATCTAGCAAGATTCTCTTTTAAAAAGGCCAGACACTGACTTTGCCATGGCAATCCAGCTGTCTGGCCGGCTGCCTGCCCTGCAAACAGGACCGTGAAAGCTCAGCTTTCTAAGATGAGGGCAGCGCTCTCCCAGGGGCTCCCTGAGCCCTCTGCTCAGCACTACCACTCGCCCACTGCCTCCCTGCAGCCCAGGGAAGCGGCAGATCCCCAGGGGACAGCGTGGTCCTGTCCCTCCAGTTGGCGATGCCAGCCCAAGGGCAGGAGCAGCTCTCATCCCCACCCAACAGAGATCTTAGGGAGGCAAAGGCGTTCAGCAAGCTCCGCAGCATATGCAAAGCACTAATTCGCAGAAGCTCAGAGGAGCTCCAGAGCACCTTTTGGATGACTAATTTCATCGGTCAGCCAGCATCAGGGCTCCAGCATAGTCCTCTCAGGCATCTGATCATAGGAGATAGGATGCAGGAAAAAAATGGAACTCTGATCCTCTCTGCAGCACCACATCCTTAACAACCCTAAGGAAGGAACAAATCTCATTTACAACCCACACTTAAATCAGGGTACAATGCTGAGAGAAAGGAATTATGCTGAGTAGCTTGCATCTGCTGCTGGTTTGGAGCTTATCTCTGGGCTTCCAGCTCAAGGGGCTCATAATCATGGACACAGAGGGCCCCCATCTTGTCCCATGTTTAAAAGTTGCTCAAATCAATAACCACCCGAGCAAAGATTTGGGAAATGTAGGAAATAGTTCTGTCCTCAAAATCTAACCTGAATTTAGATTAGAGAGCTAATGATTCCAATAAAAGAACAAGGGCACAAAATCGAGCTATTTTTAACACATCTGTCTATGGTTAAACAACATTGTTTTTCTTTGTGAGAACTCAGTAACATCAGGAAAGTTGGATAGCCTTCCTCCAGCTGAGGTATTACAGGGCATCTTGTATACCTTGGCATTGTGTGGCTTTCCAGGACATCATTTTAACATGTCACAAATCAGACTTTATGGGCATTTGTCTATAATAAATCCATTGCAAAGCAAACACAAAAATTACAAGTTACATGTAGCCAGGTAAACTGCACAGAAGATCACCAGTGAGCAGAGCATTTTTTAAATCTATGAACCATAAAGCATTTTTGGTGTTTTATGATGGCAACATTTCTTTTAGGGCCTGATCCAGTCTCTTTGAAGTCAAACAGAGTCTTTCCATTGACATCAGAGGGTGTGGGATTTGTCTCACGGCAACTTATACCAATGAGAACAATATTTTGCTCTGAAGTCATTACTTTCTGCCATGGATGTTTTGAAAACAGCTCGTCACCTGACAATACACCCCGAAGGTACTGACAGTCCATGTGTTTTCATTATTTAAAAATGAGACTTGGTAACGGGCTCAGCTGTTTAGGGAAGGTAATATTTTTCTTAAGTACGCCTACTATAAAGTAAATTAGCAAAATCTTCTTCGAGCTGTAAGTAAAACATAAGGGCACAGCTGCCCTGGAGGAGTACAAGGGCTCCCAATGTAAACTCCACTGATATCATCACCATCAGAAGGTCATAAAATTGATTGATTATAAATACAGTCCTCATTTGTTTACAGCTTGCATTTTTGGGTCCTGGGTAATTAGCACATTAGCAATCTCTCAAAGTGAGCGCTTACAGGTGCCACTCCGAGATAGCCGCAATGGAAAACTGCACAAGAGGAGCCTAATTTTCCTTAACCAATTGCAGGATGGATGCATTAGGATGGAGGGGAGAAATGTCAGTTATGTAAGTGTTTAGCTACTTGATCACACCTACCCAGGAGCCAAGGGCGTAAGAGGGCATTAAAATGACCTGTTAATTTCCTTCAACGGTAAGGTAGCACCCAAAAAATGAGAGACATGTCAGCAATGTGAGGGAGATATCCTCTTTGTGAAGCCTGCGGCTGGGCAAGTCTTTTTAAGATTCTTTTCCCTCCACACAAGCCAACAAAGGAAGATAAAGATCACCCTATTTGTGGTAACTGGTACTTAGTTCCTTTTAGTTACACTTAAAATAAACTCTCTTTTAGTTCTCCAAAGGTTTCAGCCTTCAGACACACCACTACTGAGCTGTAAGCCAGCCACCTTCCTCTCAGCCCGTCTTGGCTCCAAGTTCACGACTACTCTGTGCACGCAGGACATTAAACTTTAAAGTCACGTTTTATTTGTACAGCTGGATGCATCAGGTTTATGCTTATTGTCTAATTAGCCAACTAAACCACTTTTGAAAGGGTTTTAATGCTTTACCCCCAGTGAGATCTCTGTAGTGAGTGTGTGTTGAAATGCTAATGGAGACAAAGAATTCCTTTTTGTAGGAATTTGCAGTATTTTGGATACATCTCGTGGGCCAAATCTTCAGCTGCTATGGCTTTGTTGGAGTGAGTCAGGCTATTCCCAATCACAGACGTTGAAGGACTCCTGAAATTTAACAGGATACTAGAGAAGCTATTCACTAATGTTGTTGTTTTAAGAAGGTTTAAAGCTCTACGGCTAATTTCCAGATTTTTGCTACCTTCCACAAAAGTTTGTTAGAAATGCCTCCTATAGTTGGAACAAGATAACAGCTACAGGATTCACCATCCCATTAACTATTAAAGTATGCAATATATGCCCTGGCATTTAGACGATTTTACAGATTAATTATTTCAAGACATTTCTGCTGGTATTACTTGCTGCAGAAGTAATTCAGAAATCTCATACCACCATTTTTTTTAATCCATAAAACTGGAGTAGCAAGTGAGCAAAAAGTTAAGTCTCTGGCATGTCCTGAGGAGCTGCTATTATCTGTTCATTAGAAAAGAAATCTTGCTTTACATTTTGGGGGGTATTTCTGTTAATTCTAACAGTGTTCTTAAATGGAAATATATGGGGGAAGAACTGCCTCTTATTATGTATTTGTATAAAATATAGCAAAAAGCAACGTGAGAAGTGCCTCTAAACACTACAACAACACTGGCAGTAAATAATGCTAATAACCCTTAATTATGTGCCTTATTTAATTCCTGTTTCCAAGTGCCATGAATATAATGTGCTAAATGATAGCAAATTAGCTTTAAAGATGTTAATGAAAGTTGCTTAGTGCTGAGGATGTTTTTTGCCATTCTGACTGGGGGGGAACTTCTCCATTAAGATTTCTCTGAATCCACAGGTCATCCATTCACTTTTTAGACCCTCACACCTCTACACACCCAGAGACCCATTTTCAACATAAAGCAATAACAGTTTAGTTGCTTTACTCCTCAGGTTTGTTTCATTTATGGTTGGACTTGATGATCTTAAAGGTCTTTTCCAACCTAAATGATTCCATGATTTGGATGACTGAATCTTCCTTATACAGTTGCTTGACTTAGCACTAACTCTACACCCATCAGTATACACAGCAGCCAACCCCTGAGCTTGGTTCATTTCAAATCTGCTTTGAATTCAAGGAGGCACAATTTCCCCATAATGTTTATCCAAAGACAAACATGACAACTTCAAAAGTAACAACTGTACAGGTGCAGAGTACTACACAATGCTTGCTTGGTCTGAAGAATTCACTGTTTCACAGTGTTCCTATTTTGGGCACGATGCCTCCTTATACAACTGTCTCATGACCAAACCACAGAAAAGATCGAGCAAATTATTCAATTTCTAACATTTGAAATTGCTAGGATTTTTATACTCAAGCCAGTTGCACTGCTAAGCCCATAAACACAACTTCAGTGGAAAATCAGATGGTGTTCCTGTAATATGATGACTCAGCAACATAAGCACAGCAATTTTTCTAGCTGTAATTGATATTCTTTATTGAACCAACTGATACAAAGAAGGGCAAAAATTGTCAACAGGAAGAGCTTTTGTTCCTAAAGTTGTCCATTCCCAGCAGCTGCATCACTTGTGCTAACATTATCCCTCCTTACAAGTTTTGCTTCACATTTGATCTTTGCAAGCACTAAGCGAAATAGGAGATAAGAGACGAAAAAACTTATCTTTGCAAAAAAACCAGACCATGTCTGCAATTTATCCCAGAAATCTCTCTGGCTATTTTGAAATGTTTTGCTACCATTCCCCTTAATTTGTTTTTTTCACACTGCTGTCTTGCTGCACTTTTGAGGCTGGATGATCACTTAATGTAAACTGTCACCTCCACACTGAAGTCAATGAGTTGAGTTGGTTTATAGCAGTTAAGGATCTAGTTCCTGGCAGCTCGACTTTGGCAAAGAAAGGGCTTAACTGTGTTTTGCAAACAAGCAGTGGACTTCATTCTTTTCTCTGTTCATGAACCAACATTGGTTTGGTAAAGAGATATTTGTTATTCAAGTACTTGTTGGACAGCTTGGATCAACAATGGCTCATTCCAGAAACAGTTCATTTCAATTTCTTGCTGCTCATGGGGTGAGAACTGTCACCTAAATCAGATGGAGCTGATTCTAATCTTTGAGGGGATGAGTAAGCCTTTTAAAAATAGAAGAACAAAGGCTGATGAAGAACAAATATTCTTGTTCACATGTAAATACAAGTACACATACAGAGAACAACTAATTCCCAAACTAGCATGCAAATAAAAATCTGTCCAGGCATACACAGAGGAGAGAGTTACCAAGGACCTCAGCAGACTCGGTCTGGCAAGCCCAGCTGGAGTAAAAGTATCAAGCGTTGAAGGGATTGTTATAGCCACTCTAATTAAACTTCTGTCCCAATGGCAATGGGATTTCAACCTCTAATTCTTGCACTGACCCCACTAAACTGTGGCTGAATTAGAGTATCCTCCCTGCAAGGCTATTAAGGCTTTCAGTGATGAAGCATTCAATGCATCCCTTAGTAAAATGCAGCAATGTTTAATTACTCAGTGTTGCTATTTGCTTAATTTTCCTGTTCAGAAATGTTCCTCCTCAGGTTCCCACCTATCAGTTCATGTTATTTCTTTCGCTGCTAGATTAAAACTCACTGCTGATATCTTTTTGTGATGGACAGACTGCAGACAAGTACACACTTCACTTCCTCTTTCAACACTTACAGTGACTGTCTCACAGTACTTGACTGGCACCTTTCTCTAAACTTTGGATAGCTGATGTGAGCTTCAGAAAAAATATCAAATAAAGGCTGAACTTCCTATGAATTTCTTAGGAAGCATCAGGATGAAAACAGTGTCCCTACACTGTACAGTGGTGTGTGCAGGGTTTTCTTTTCTTACATCTTTTCAGGTATGTAGGCACAGGCAGAAAAACAAGGGATTTTAAAAAGCTCTGCTACTTTAACTGCCTTATTAAAGTGGCACTTCAGATCCTGCAACCTCACTTACTACAATGTATTGCTTCTCTGCTTACACCACTTTCAGGACAGTTTGGCTTGAGTATCTGAATGGCAAGCCAAGCCAAACTGATTTCAGAACATTTTATGAAAATGTTAATATGCTTTGTTACATTAGCAGGCAGATGTGGAGTCTTTCCCACTTGGATTTTGACATCATGGTGTTGGTGCATCAGTGCATATGGCTGCCTGGAGCCTTATGGTGCTCCTCATAAGGCTGCATTAAAGAGTTATGTTATTGCAAATAAGAGTTTCTACATGCCATCACTGCAACTCTCACCTCATCATGAGCCAAATAAAGGAACAAGGAAAAATGCTAAAAGAAGAAACTAAAAGTGAACTGGAATTAATTTCACTGAAATAAATATTTTTGTAAAATCAGCTGTACAAGCTAAACTGTTACTACATCACCCAGGAATGAAGATATACTTCTCCAAGTCGCAGATCTTTTCTGTGGATTTTTCTGAACTGATTATGACACTACATCCTCACCACACTTTCTATTTGAAAGTAAGGTGTAACATAAAGAACTTATTATATAGCCATATATATAAGCCCCTGAGCACTAGGTTAATTCAAAAGTGGAAATCAAAGTTTCATAAATGGCTTATCAGATACAAAGACTAAATTTTATCTCCAGATAACCGCAGGATGCTAGGAGTCCCCTTTGAATTCCATGGTAGGTACCTCCCTTAAACTACCAGAAATACCAGAAATGACCAAGGCTGCTTCTTGCTAGCAAATGAAACCAGGGTCTACTCCTAAAGAGGACCTTTCAGCTGGTATAAATCAGATTATCTGCACAGACACCAAAGGGCCACACCAGTTCCTAGCACTGGAGAATCTGTCCTGCACAAATTCAGAGAGCTCCTGCAGAGCTCTCACGCAGAACAACAGTGGTGTATAATACACAGATTTCAGAAAGCCATCTGGGAATTCCCCACTGTGCCCCTCAACCACGAGGGTTACCCTGTCTTGGCTTAATTTAGCCAATTGTGGTCTCCTCCGTGCAGGGAGAGGACATCCTTCTAAACACATTAGTGACTCACCGCCAGTCATAACCTACCATTGTTGAGAAAATTTGTTGTTTATGTCTGGGGAAGCCGAAAAAAGTTTTTCCAAGTGCTTCCTTTGGTAACATCTTATACATTTTAATGTCACAGCTGCTGCCAAGCCACGGGCCCTAATGTCTCCGTAATGATGTATGGCTAGCTAAGAGCATCCAAATTAAAAATGTGCCCTTGAACTGTCCGAAGGAGCTGCTGCCTCACTGTCCCTCCTGCAGGCATACCAGTCCTCTGCATGTGCCCCAACTGATCCATATGCATCTAGCATTTGATAAACACGTGCCAGCAAGTGGCAGGACCAAGCTCTTCTCAGGAGAAAACTCAGAAAAACCTAGAGGCTCTTGCAGTTGTAATTCTCAGGCATGTTCTTCCTACGCTTTTTTTTTTTTTAATACAACTGAAAATAATTAATGGCTTCAAGACAAAAAGGAAAGAAATTAGATTTTCCTGGACATACACTATCACAGCCTCGCAGGAGAATTAAATAAAATCTACCACGCGTTGCTGTAGAAGGGAGAGCACCCAGTCCTGCTTGTGGGAGAGAAAAATGTCCCCGAGGTCTGCTCCCTCAGTGCTACTCTTGCACTTCAGTATGGCCACCATAAGCTATCCTCATCATCTCAAAGGGAATGGTCCTGTGTAAGGTTCACAAGGCAAAGAAAAGATGGCTTTGTTTCTCAAATTGCCCATTAGATCTGCATCAGCATCAGGACTCTCTGTGTCAGGGCCCTGAGGGCTCTAATAGACCTTAATGGCCCTGACCAGGCTCCCCTCCACACCCCTGCCCGTGGGCCCAGCAGCTCAGCCCAAGGCCATTAGCCCAAGCCTGAGCTAAGTCTGCAGGGTTCTGCCAACCTAACCAGAAAATAGCCTGTGTTGTTCCTCATGCCACTCACCTGAGCATCAGAGCAAGCGTGAAGCTTGTAGCAGGCAGCTGGAAGAAGGGGACCAGCAGATAGTGCTCAGATGGCAGCTCAGTTCATCCCACCTTCGTAGAGCGCTACATCTCAGGGAGGAGAAAATCACACATGGAGCTTTTGGACCGTGGCATTTTCCACACAGGTAGAAAACCAGTTCTATAAAACTTACTCTAGGTTAAAACACTTAAAACACAGATGAGTTTGGGGGACGTATCTCCCAGGAATGCCTCCTGTCACTATTCCAACTTTCCCCAGAAAGCTCTCTGCTCATAGAAAATCATACACATGAAACTGCTTCTTGCAACAATCTCACTCTGATAACTTTAGAAAGGCAACAAAAATTATAGAAAAATAAGCACAGAGAGCGTTTCCCAGACTTGCACATGCACCATTCACAATTTGCTTTGACATTAGGCTCGAGTTTCTCAGAAGTAATCATCGATGTTTCAGGTTTCTATTTTTCATTGCCCAGTTTGGGGCCTGACTTTCAAAGAACAAAGAACTTCCTGAAAATCAGTTCCTGACATTATCGGCTAGTTGTTAATTAGGGATGCAGGTGCCTACATGAGGCATCTAATTTGAACATTTTTGCTTACACACTCTGAGCTATCGACTTCCTCCTTGCTAATCGGAGAGCTAACATGTTAATCATTTCCAAAATGAAAATAAAACTTAGGAAATGATTTTCTGGCAAGTGCAATGAAAGTATGCCTGCTACTGATGCGGACAAGATTTAATTTATTTTTTTGGTGGGCAAGATGAGTTCTGAAAGAGCAGTTCCTATTAAAATCACACTGGCATTTAAGTGACATTTTGGCAAAACACCATGGAAACATTTGGTCACATCCTCTCAACCCTTAATTTCTTCCTTAAATGTGCTTTTTAATATGTCACAGTTGTTAAATTTGTAACAATAATTCCCCTGAGACTAAACAACAGTGCTTGGTATGTGAAAAATGAACAATACATTTACATCAGTAAACCAAGAGGAAATTTTAAATAAACGTATAATTGAGTACAAATAGTCTGAATGTTACCTTTATGAAATTTGACCATTCTGTAGGCTGATTTTAGCAGCAGGATGTCCTAAATAAACTCAGCTGAAACATATGCTGTCATGCTCTTTTCCAGTTGTGACATAACTATCCAGATTCGCTTCTTCTGATGGCTTTATTAGTGTTAGTCAAACACCGCTGTACAGAAAGGCAACTAAGCACTTAATTTTAAAACTTTCATTTTTTAAAATGACCAGCAAAATCCTAGAAACAAATCTTGTAATGTGTTGGCACTTTCAGCTATATATGATGGGAGGGAGGAGGAGTTGAGATTTGTATACAAAAAGACTCATATAAATTCCTGCTAAATCTAGTATGGAATTTGACTGCACAAACATTGGGTAAATCAATGCCCTAGGAGCAAGGGGCTGGGCTGGGTAGGGAGAACACAAAGCTGGTGTGTTCCCTGGTATAACTGCCTTCACAGGCTCTGCAGTCAAAGCTTCTGTTCTTGCTGTCCTAACTTTGCTTGTGTAGGGCTAACATTGCATTATACAAATCTTCAGGACAAGTAATTAACAACTTATTTTATTTGTTGTGCAAAGCGTTGAGGACGTTTCTAGGTCCTGTGTAAACGCTAAAACTACTATTAACCTGTGTATTTCCTAGCCAATATAAACACCTTCAGTACGGCTGCATCTCCCACCAGGGCTCAGGGCTGTAGTCCTACTCCTTTTAATGGGATTTCTCCTCCTATAACAGAGGACTCACTGTGTGCTATGGTGGCAGCAGGACCGTTCAGAATAGGAACCGACCCATTTGCTTTTTTCTTTAAAAATAAAATCGACAGGTTTTGGATTCTGGTTTCTAGGGCAGAAATCTCACAGTGCTTTTAGCCTTGAGCATTTACTCAGACCTCCTTTTGGCTTCAGTAACTGCAAACAGCAGTACAATTTAACAGACACATCAGTGCACTGGGATTCAGAAGTTCAGCAATCAGCTCTGCTGCTAACCATTGCCACCTGCTTTACCTCTCAATGCTCTTGCTCCTCTCCCACTCTGTGTCTGCCTTGTCTATTTGAACTGTAGGATCCTTAATGCAAATACCATCTTCCTCTAACAGTGTTGAGTGCCCAGCACTGGAACCTTGACCTCTTTTGGCACTGTCAAACATTTGTATTATAGAAAATGAGAACACAGAGACAGTCCTTCCTTCTTGGCTTTACAAATAAACAAGGGTATTTCAGCCATGACGTATCAGCCCTGTGCTCTCCACCTTTGTTATCTCTAATTACATATCTGCTAAAGTTGTTCCCTTCTGAACAGCATAAACCTTGCCTGTCTCCTTAACCCATTGCTCTGTGTTATTCACCAAGACTATGTTCAGAGGAGGATAGTACAGTTGCAAATTCAATCATTCCACAGTATTAGAAAATGCGCAGGTCAAGACTGCCTGTGCCTTAAGTCATTGAAGGGCAGGCAATGATGTACACGCCTTCTTTCTATACTCAACCCAATTTTTTTTCTCCACTGGCTTTAGGCATGCTCTACTATGGGTAGCAGAGGTGGAGACAAATTCAGGTATGGTGGGATGGTGTGCCCCTGGCTCCAGGTCTCATTCCAGCCTGGAGACAAGTGGACATGGATCTGTCCACTGTTGTCCCAAAGTCAGACTCCTCTCAAACTGATCTCATTTGAGAACCACCTGTAGCTTTCATGCAGCACTGGTCTCCTCTCAGAGTCAACTCACTTGAGTTCCCATTTCCACACCCAGTCTCGGTTCTCCTCCTTACAGCACATTGTCTTCTTTTGCCTGGCCAGCTAGTCCCCACTCTGTCCTATTTATGTATCCCTTCCACATACATTGCTTCTCTGTCCCTGCCTCCTCCTCCCCTTCTCTGTCACAGACCACTGTTTCTGTCCCATGCATAACTGATTTTATTATCCCCACACAGTTCCCTGACTCCAGCTCTTTGTGTCCTTTGCCAGCCAACTGATTCTATCCTATTACTTGTACCCACTCTCTCTTCCCCTTGGCTTATTAGGACCCATCTCCATGCAAGCCCTGTTCAGTTTCCTCATACCGCTTCTTCAGACATCACCTTGGAAGACTCCTTGCTTCCATATTCCCCTTCCCCCATCCTTGTGGTAGTCCTGGTCCCCTCTGAATTTAAGTCAGAAATTCCTCCTCTACACTTTCTGGCATTTGATGACCCAGGAAACAACGCAGGCGGAACAAGTTCTCAAGCCAACCTGCATCTCCCTCCCAGAGCAGCAACCTCCACTGTTGCCTGCACAGCAGTTACGTTTAGGGCAGGCAAACCCCTTAAGGATTTCAGCGAAATCTCCACTGAGCACATACAAACTGAGATTTTTCAATCTCGTGATTTGCCAAGGTGCAGGCAGATTTTTATTGGTATAGCAAAAATACAACGTCCCTAGAAGCAGCAGGACAAATACACCGTGAAGAAATGATATAAGAAAAGCTTTTTGCTCTTCTTCTGAATGAAATTCTTGTACTCAGTCACTAAAAGAGTACCTGCTGCTTCTGGGCAGATATTTTTAAGGCACTTGATTCATTAATTGCACTTCACCTGATAAGTTTCTGGGCCAGTACCAAAAATAACTGTATTCTCCACTCAGACATATTTTGAATGGTGTCATGTGATGATGGGGGGAAGGGAGAACAGGCAATCATGTAACCTTCAAAGCTCACAGTTCTCATTAACCTACACTAAATGTCAAAGTCTTTCTAGCTGAACCTGGCAAAGTTATCAAGAGAGTTTCATACTAGGACTCCTACAGGAACAAACCCACTTAACATTTGCCCACATCAGCTCTGCTGGCCACGTATGTCATGAATGTGTCTTTGATCTATTTCTGTGAACGTGATAAAAGGCAGTATATCCTCAACCAAAGCAACACCTTTCATGACTGGATGGATTTCCAATATTCCGGAAACAAACGGCACCTAATAGCCTAATCATGTTGGACCTAGCTTCCCTTGACAGTAAGACAGCAGCACCTTTCCTCCCCACCTGCTCTCAAGACCATGGATCGCATCTCTAAAAAACAAAGCATCAAAAGCAATTCAGCTGCAACAGCCCAGCCCAACAGCTATGCAGGTAGCAAATTCCCCCAGGAGTCAGTCAAGACAATGCTACTGCTCATTAGGGCTGGGTGGGACAGGAGAAATGGGAATAGACATTTCCCTTCATTCATCAAACTGGAACAAGACTGAGAGTTTAGAAAAAAACAAGCACTTGGCAGAGTCAATGACTGGGGACAAATCAGGAGACAGAGAGACTTTGATCATTAAAACTGCAAAGAATGAAGGTTAAAAAGAAGTTGTTATATAAAGGGGATTCTTTAGTTATGGGAATGTTTGATCCGATTCGCAGCTAAGGATGTGCACCCATTTTAAACGGAAAATCCTTTAGCTTTGGTATGAATTTATCTAGCCTGCCAGACAAATTGCTCATATCAAACTGTCATTTGGATGTTCAGCCATTGAAAACACAGTTAAAGCATGTCCCTTAATTAGAAATCCCATGGAAATGAAAACAATCCTCTCTGGCATCTAGTTACCCTGGATGGTAAATTGGACTTATCATCTGGCACGGCCCCTTTCCTGTTTGCGTGGGTGGACCGAGGCAGACAAGGAATTCTGCTCCCCTTCCAACAGCCCTCGGAGACAAGCAACCTCCCATGCCAAGGTTTCGTCTCCTGCAAGTGTCTCACTACAAATAGGTCTGGTAGACTCAATGAGCTTCTCAGATTAGAGGTGGATGGGATAGGCGTCTTCTACCCAACAGGGACCAAGAGAAGCTTAGCACCGCATTTTAATGGATTTTCATTTCACTAGATAGGACTGTCTTTGATCAGGCTGCATTCATTTTCCAGAAAAATGTCTTCAGTCATCTGCTAGTAAAAACAATACAACTCAGTAATTACCTTCTGCTACTGGAAAGACTAGGTAATTTGGCAGTATCAGTCCTTCCAACGCTATCCATTTTATTGCTGGTCTAGTATTACTAAATATTTTGTTTAAAGCCCCATGTCCCAGCAGCTTGTTATTATATAAGAATTTCAGGCTCATTAAAAATTAAAACAGGTCTCAAATCCTCACAGTTGTGAAGAAAATCTTAGAAGATTAATCCCAAAGGTTAAAAAGGAAAAGGTGTATTTTAGCAGTGAGGACAGTTAACCATTGGAACAATTAACTTTGGGATATGTTAAGTTCTTTCTCATTTGAAGTCTTTAAGTCAAGATGGTATAACATGTCCTCTTGTAGGCAGCAGGCAGTCTGACACACAAGCTTTTGAATTCTACCCAGGAATCACACAGTGAAATTCTCTGGCTTGCATTTCACTCATCAGATTAGAGAAGCACAGCCACTCCTGGGGGCTTCAGACTATTAACTGGTGGGAAGAGAACCCAAAGCGCTCTGGCTTTGTGCTTGTGGTGACAAATTCACAAGCTTGGATGTTATACATTGGCAATGTTGATAGGCTGCATTCAATTTCTTTGAAAACTTGCTTTGTTTATGGCCCCTTTTTACAGGACATTTCTCTCTTTATAGGAAATAGGTCCTCAGTTGTCAGGCAACATAGCTAGTTGACTTGAGCTGAACTATGTCAGTATTTTACCAAAAGTAGATCTAGCAATTTCTCCACTCCTTCAGGAAGAGCTCCTGAAGTGGTTACCAGATCCAAGTATGTTTGCAAGAAAGCCTCATCCCTTGGATTTCCCAGGTTTTACAGAGGTTACAGACTAGCTCCACAGAGGCTCGGTAGGAATTTCCTCTTATCCCACAAAAGGACCTGAGGAGACTGAAGAAGTGACATAATCTTGTCCCACTTGGACTCCACATAGACGGGTTCGGAGGTGTGAAGACAAAAACAGAAGGAGAGGAATCTGCCCTGTGCCAATCTTTCTCTGGGAAAGCTACCTCCGCTGTGGGACTAGCATAACAAATTTGGTGTGGTTCTGTTCCTTTTCCATCACTTTCCCCACCAAGAAGTTCCACATTGCTTGGCTAAGCTTCCCAGGACAGAGGCTGAAGAGAGGAGATTGACTGCAAGAAGCAATAAAAATAAAAGTGGGGTATTAAATAAGGCATTGCTGTAGAGTAATAGGAAGGGTGGAAAGGAATGGGCTCATGCATATTACAGTCCTATAAAAGAGAAAGAATTCTTAAATGAGTATTAAAGAGGCCTGAGTTACAGCATGAGAAAACCAGTTTAATCACCTATTGTACAGCTGTAGTTAATTTTGTACAGATTTTACAGACATCCCAGCTATCATGCAATGCTCCTTACAATCACTGTGGGTGACACTCCACTTTTATCACAGGTGCTGTTAATGATGCCATTATTTGAGCAAATCTTCCATCAACCTCAGTTAGATATTTCCTTAAGTAGGACCTGAGGTCAGATAATACCTGATGAATATACATGGCAGGAGGACGACTCTACTTCCTGACTACACAGAAGAGAAACACACGGTATGTGGGGATACATAAATACACACACACATGCTTTCCACCCAGGCAACCTCTGTTGGATTAGCTGCAACCATCTTTGTAACAAATCTTTAAAGTCCCTCTGGTGAGGGGTGTCTCCTTGGGAAAGTCATATAATAGTCTAAAATTCATTAGAGTCCTAGCCCTTGTTTGGAAACATAAACTACTTTCTACAGATTGGGTTTGAAAATATGCTACTAACAGCTGATTCATCTTACTGTACATCCAAGTCATGACTGAGTGGTCAGAAGACTAATTGCTTTTGATGGCCACCTGAAAATCTAACAAACAGTTAACTGGATGGTCAAATAAGCAATTAGCAGCCAAATCAGATGATTAGTTATCAATCAGCTCAGCTGCTGATGTTCATCAGCCACCTAGAAGAGTATCAGCAAGCTAATGGAAAATTATCCTTAACCACTTAGCAGTTTGCTAAATCATGGATAGTCAAATAACCTCAAAAAGTTGTTTCTTAAAACCTAAACAAGCCCAATCTCTTTTCACAGTGCTTTTAAATCTCCAGGAGTCATGTGAATTGTGTATTAAAGCATTTCACTGTGTATCCTGAGAGGGACATCCCCAGCACATGCAGGAATGCAAAAAAAAGGAGAAAAGTCATATTTAGTGTAACTCAGTGAAAAGCCTATTTTTCACTTGCCAGACCCCTCACCCCTTAGAAATAAAACTACAGATAACACAGATCCCCAGATCACCTGTAGCAGGCTCATCAGCATGGGGAGTTACACAGGAGTAGGAGGAATATGCAGAGCTTCCAGCGTGGCAAACACGTGCAGATCGTCTTGGGACAACATGGATTCCCTCCATCTCCTGCCTCAAGAGAGAGGAAGGAGTGGATTAGACCTTCTCCTGGGGCTGCAGAGACCAAAGGCTGGGAGGGGGATAATCTAATGCTCTGGCTCAGGCAGCCTTAGCTTGGCCCCAGAGCCAGAAAAGAAAGGAGCAGTAGCAAATGAGGGATGAGCTGATTTGCACCCTACCCAGTGAATCCACAATTGTCTGCCCTTTACATTACCCACATCTGGAGATAACCCACACAAATGAACTGCAGGCTGCACACTTAAAAATACCTTAGTTTCTACTTAGTTTGGAACCAAATATCAAGATTCCTTCCATTACAATGGCTACTGCAGCACAGCTGCTGCTTTCTGTCACTGCTGGGCAACATGTTGTCACTGACCTCCATGAAATAAAGAGCAATCAGACCTTATATAGGCTATACATTGTGGTAACTCCTGCAACTTCCACTGGCTTTAATGCCTGGTGAGAGCACTAGCACTTTGGTGTATTACAGCACCTGCTGTCCCCAGATCTCAGTGTGTGCTACCAAAGGAAGGCCAGCCCTGTCCCCGGGGTACTGATGGGAAATTGCAAGAGGAATCACTGATGTCACCACTTCTGATGTGGGAATCTGTTGTAAACACACTCCCTTGCAAAATGCAAAGTTCTCCAGAAGAAGAAAGGAAATTCTGCTATTTGGGAAAAAATGTCAGATGACTTAGGATACAATAGTTAACTTTCCTCATGGTCATAGAAAAAACAGTTCCTGGCTTGACTGGAATCCATATGTGTTGATGCGTGTGTTAATCTTAAATCACTGGTTGGTTGAGCCTTCCCTGGTGACCTGGAGTAACAGTGGAAGCCATTTCAACTCTTCCTTTGATTTTCATTGGTGTTCTTCTATGGCTTGCTCTAACTGCTTCAAACATAGAGCCAGGTTTTCGCTAACCTGTGGACACATCATTGCAGCTACTACTTTCCACTGGTCTCTTAAGTATTAGGAAGAAAACAGCTAAGATTTAGAAGGAGTTGTATTTGCAATATTTTTGTATACTATAGACCCAGGGCTCCTGGTTACTGATGCCTTTTGTTTATGTGACCTTTGATCTGCTGAGCAAGTATTTGTCAAATGTCATATTTCAGCCCCTGTGTGTTTGAAGTGCCACAATCCTGACAGTTGTGGAGCAGATGGGTTCAGTGACACAGCAATATGCTGCAACCACTGAAGAAATGAAAATGCCAACTTTATTTTGCATGAAAATGAGAAAAATTCATTTTGTAAATAATTAAACGCAAGCTTTCACAGCTATTTTGGTGTAATTCTGAAAGAAATGTGTTTTTCACGACTCAGGGTCTTGTCTGTGTTCCTGGGTGGAGAGCTCTCCTTACCAGACAAGTGCTTTTGATGTCAGATTTTATGTTCTTCTACCATTCCAAGGTGATCCTCTTCACCCCTTGTGGTAAGGTTCCCAAACATGCATGAATGATGAAGGATCACAAGTCTGTCAATGTAACACATATTTAGACTGATAGGAATTTTTGAAAATGCCAATCTGTGTAGATAATTTTTACTCACTCTTCCAACTGCTGATTCCTCTCCTGTTCTCTTCCCATGACTACACATGGTATTCTTTATCTAAGAATTACAGTGATCACAGCCTCTGAGGTTAGTACCTACAGACTACTTTGCTGTTCTTTCAAAAGTCTTCTTCAGCTTGGTCAGTGACAGCGTAGAAAAGTAGTACGATAAAGTTTGCTTGGCTTTAGCAATCTAGTCTTTGGGAGTTATCTAGGTGTTGACAGGACAGCCTATCATAGAACTGCAAACACAGAGAGGAAACTGTTGTACAACTTTATAAGTAGAATTTGGACAATGAAGCAAAAATACCTGGTGAGCACTTAAAAACAAGAGATCAGCTTATTCCCCTGTGTCTTTGGGAAGCATGGAGGCATAAGCCTTTTAAATTTTATCATTGCCATTATACTGAGGCATTCACCTAAACACATATTAACAAATTAAAGTCAATCATAACAATCATGCGATATGTCCTTAGTAATTAGAGTAATTTCCTTAAAAGGAAATGCATTTATTATCTTGACAAAAGAGTCAGAAAATTTTAAAGAAAGTTAACTTTCATGTATCCAGTGAGCTTGCTACAAAAAAAATCACAGACCTTTTTAGTCCACTGGAAAAATGATTCAGAAAAAATTTATTCACACTCTCTAAGCGTGCAAACACAAAGAGCATCATAACTAAACCTTCATGCTCCCGGGTTTGGCCTCTTGAAATACTCACCTACCTACTTGTGTTATTGCTTACTATCGTTGCATGTAGAATTTCCCATCAAATTTCTTATCAAAAGTCATGATGCTCTAATCACAATACAAACACAGAACAAACCAGACAGCATCTACCATCTAGCGTAACACTTCCTATTTATCTATTTGGCCTATGGATCCACAGTGTCAAAGTAATGTACATAAAGAAGATGACAGCTCCTGCTGTCATCCTTCTGAAAGCATATGACCTACAGGAATATTTTGGGGAGCAGCCCAGAAGCCATATAGCTTTATTTGTTCAATATTAAACATGCAAAATCATGAGTACTTCTTTCCTTCTCACTCCCAACTGCAGTTTATAGGATGAGTGCTCACAGGACTGCAGTAGACATAAGCACACGTTTAAATGCTTTGCTGAATCAGGATGGGGAGCACCATCAGACAAGCTCTGACATCTCTATGACAATTTAACAGTGGGAGACAGAAACAGCCTGAAGTTTGATTAATAAAAGGTTGTAATCTCAACTTTCTTTTTTCAAATCAGAACCCAACAACAAAAGAGGCAGTGAGAAGGAAAACACTGATATGCCTGGACAAGGCACTCAGCAAACAGACAGCCCAAGACACCTACCTAGAGACAGAACAGAGGAGAAGTGAAGTGATTTACCTGGGGACATGGACCACTTTGCTCACAGCCCTGCATATCCCTGTCCCATGCTACCACCATCCTACCACAGAATCAACCTGAGTTAATACAGTTCCCCAGGCAAGCAAGACCCTGCCTACCTGCATCACCCTATGATAGGATCAGGCTGTAGCTAGCTGGGAAGCCCATTACACGTGTGTGGTCAGGCTTGCAAATATAACATTGCAGTAAGACTATAAAAGACATATTGAACTAAATTTTTCCAAGGATGATGTAACTGGGTGGGGGCACTACCAGGCTCACGATAAGCTAAGTATAATGATAGCTGAAATAAAACATTTGCATATAAATTTTCACTCCCAAAATTTATTAGCAGCAGAGAGATAATGGTGTAGCAAGTTGATAAAGAGTCACTATGAGATCATATCTGACTTAATGTGAAGTTTGTAGGCATTGTTTCATGGAGGAAGTACTCATTGTGTGTAGTACAGTAAAAACTGTGGTTTGAAACAAAGAAATAAAATAGTTGCCTTAACACAGCAGCAGCATTGTCATTGTAAATCTGCTGTGCCACATATTTTATTACATTTTCATAGCAGAAGAGGGAATTTACGATGTGATACTACAAGCTCCACCAGCCTTCTTCTGTCAGTGGGGTACCTCTCTTAACTCATATCTAAAATATTTGCTGATACTGAAACGTGACTGTGAGATACAAAAACAGTCTTTTACAGCTCAGGAGAACATTATATTCATCTAGCTTAGAGCAAAAAGAAGAAAAACAAATAGTTTGAGCATCTGTTTCTGCAAAGAGTGGACACTGTTCTGCAAATACTTCTTCTGTTCTATGGAAAGAACAAATAGAGGGAACCACTGCTAAGCCTAGGCTGCTTTTGTGGATGAAGCAGTAACACAAAGATGTTATTACTATTATTATCACATACAAAATTGATGCCAAGGCTGTGTGTGAGAGCCTCACCTTTATCATCACCTTTTGGGGTAAGATTCACCCAATGTAGACAGTCTTCGGGCTTGAATCTCCTGTAGCCAAATATCAATAGCAGTGGGGTCAGGGCATTATGTTCATTCCTTTTGGCTTATACTAAGCTGAAATATGCTCCCCACAATGAAGGACTGATAATTTACTTTCTTTCTGGGGTCCAGTTACAGTATATTTTGAATATGCCGGCCTAGATACAATTGTTACATAAATGTGACAGGACTAGGTCCATTCTAAACACAAGTGAAGTCTTTTGATACTAAAGATTCAGAGAGAACTTCTATTGATGAATTAGAAAAAGGCGCAGGTGGCACTGTAAATTTAATTTGATCAAAGTATTAGGCAGGTTTCTGTTCACCTTAGTAGATGAAGAACTTGGTGCCAAGAAAATCTTCTTTGGGCAAAAGAACTAAGAAAAAGAGCAACTTGGTGCGTAGCTTATGAATAAGACAACAGCAACAAAAATCTAGCAGGTTGGTTTATATCAAGAAGGAAATAATAAGAAAAAGAACTTCAAAAGCATTAGCAGGGAGGAACATTCCACCAAGACAAAGTCATCTGTCCTTACTTTCCCAAAAGCAGCATGATCAAAGCTGATTATGGGATTTCAAGCCCTGAATGTTTCTTTGTATTGTCCAAGCAGAGAGTGAAAATGCTTTATGATACCAAAAGGACAAAAAGAAGATCCTCAGATATAACAAAGCAGGGACCAGGATTTAATGTCTTTAAAAAACATCAGTGCCTCCATCCCATCCATATGATGACGTGGGACACAGTCCATCAGAGTTATGATTGGCTGTGTAGTTTTAGGTAATGCACTGATATAATACTAAACAACAACATATGCACGGCATTTGTAATGAGATTGGACTTTTAACCTTCTGAAGCAGCGGGAAACAACAAGGCTTTTAAAAATACCAGCTCAGAGGTAAGGAGAGGGTCAGCCCAATACAGTTTATAAATGTAAACCCAGTTGCATAGCTGAGTTTTACTTTAAAACATAAATTATTTGAAAGAGTAAGAGGAAGCCAGAGGAGGAGTGAGAAAAAGAAAGCTGGCATAGGGGAAAGAACTAGGAGACAACACAAGAGATGAGAGAGGAGGAGTGTATAGCCTCTCACAAACTACCCCACTGGATAGGGGCTGCCTACACTCCTCTGGGGCTCAAACTCACACATTGACATTAGTGACTGCTTGTCCATTGCCCTGAGCAGCAAACTTCAAACACCGAAATCTGAGGGATAACTTGTCCTCCACACACACTGAAATGCAACCAAATGTTCGTTCCTTTAAAAGGCTGGAGCTCCGAATACCAGGTAATGACCACTCTGTCTGGATTGATGAACCAGATGAGATTGAAGCCAGACCCTCAGCTGCAATAAAGGGAACTAGAGTGGATCCAACTGATTTACACTGACTTAATGAACTTGGTGAACTTGAAGACTATCATGAAGTTAAAGCTGAGTGCTCATAATGCCACTCAAAAAAATAAAAATTCACTGTTGTCTTTTGCCAATGCAGGCTCCATTATTGTCCTATGGACACACTCAGTAGCTGCATGACCCCACCTCTCTAATGTCCATGGCCACCATGGCATGCTCCTGCCATGTCACCAACAGAAAGATGTTTTCTATCAGGCAATGAATAAATTGCAGGATAGGATGAGCATGCAGCTGCCATCCTGTGACTCAGAGCGTGCACAATCCTCTCCTGCATTTGGTCATGCTCTTTTTAAATGGCCTGAGTTTTGGTTACATGATGGGCCGTATTTTGTGCCTGATACATGCCAAGGGAGAGACTGGGGACTACACAGAAAATGCCAGCAAACAGTGAACCACTGTAATGACAGATATATATATATTTAGAGTCTGAAACTCCCTTTCTGCCCCAAACTAACCTTGGAAAAAGGAGCGGAGGGAGCAAGCCCCATACCAGAAGATTAGTGGATTGGGTCTGGGCTGTGCACAATGCTTCAGCACCAGTGTGTACCAAAGAAGAGCTCGCCTGGGGGCAAGGGGACAGCAGTCAATTCTTCCCTTCCAATTCTTTCCTTCCCTAGTGCTCTCGCTCTTCCTGCCTCCCCTGAGCCTCTCTCTCCAATTCAATTCAGTACAATCCCAAGATTAAAGGGTTTAAGTGAACACCATCAGCTTTGACCATGTTTTCACTTGCCAGGCTAGAGGCCTTTTTACCATGTTTCTCTCACACCAAACAAGTTCAGTGGCAAAATCAAGGGGGTCTAAAGCAAAGAACTGCTGTTGGACACAAGCCTTCAAGATGTCAAATTCTGGCACTGGTTTTGGTAGAAATATTGGACTAGAAAGGGTCACACTGAACTCACATCTCTGCAATCTCAGCCAACCACACAGCAGCATCTATTTCAGGACAGCATTTCCTTCACACATTATCAAACATTACAGGCCATTCAACATCATTACTTGGTACCCTACTGAACCAACTTCAGTCCTGTAGGAAAAGAGCAATAGCTACAACTCTGACCTGCCTCAAGAAGAGCAGAAGAGATCACCAGTGGCTTGCCAATGCAGTCATGGGAATTTGTTACATCAAGGAACCTAGGAAATAGATAATCTCCCACAAAAAAAGAAACCCAAGTCTCCTCTCTGGGAAATAGAAAGGGCCTTAGGGGAGGCCAGCTTCCCCAGCCTCTATTCAAGAGTTCCCTTATATCCTCACTACCATGACTTGTATGGCCCTACTGTTCTCCTACCATGCCACATTGCCCTGTCAGTTACAGACTTGCAGGTAGATCTAGCACCTCTGCTACACATCTATTAGACACAGGGGGAAAGGACTGTTGGTTTGTGGTAACAACCTGGAATCCAGCATGTGTCCTAGCTGTCAGCTTTGCCACATCAAACATATTTTCATCTTGGTGCCATCTCAGATAGTAGTGGTTTTACCCAGGAGAACTCCAGTTCTCCAAGACTTACACATTCATTTTAGGATATAAGTCCAGAAACCTCTTCCATTAGGCTCAGTTCAGGATTTTACTCTGTTCAGACCCTCTACTTCCCTTTCTTGGGCCTGATTTTTAAGGACACTTTTTGCTTTCAAATCATGGCACCTGCAACAGCCCTATCTATGAAAGGCAGCCTGCCTCCAGCTCTCCACCAAGAAATTACTCACATCACTGCTACAGCACTCAGAAGATGGCACCTCCTGTTCACAAGGCTGAGCAGCACTGGAAGTAGCCCAGCACTGTAGTCTCTCATCAAGCAAAATGATTCAAGGAGAATTTGGCAGAAGAAAGAGCAGCAAAATCGGACCTGAGTCAAATGCAGCTCTCCAAGAAATTCCTTTTCACTTGCAAGCGACATGCAGACTGGAACTGCCTTCCTGTGACTTACCACCACCCTCCTGCAAGGCAGCATTAGAAAGAAGCCTGTCACCCAGGGATGTTTTTCAACAATACTTCATGTCCTCTTTTACTGTCTTCTTTTTAAGCCACTTCCAAACTCGGTTCCCTTTGCTCCCTACTCAGATCAGACTAATAAGAACATCACCTCAGGGAAAAGACTTGTACACAGACAGACTTCCTCTTCAGAGGATCAAACAGACCAGACTGTTCCTTTTCAAGTTTTATTAATCCTGGTTCATAATTTCCACCACATCATTAGTCATTTCCTATTATTGAATAGCTGGTAGCAGCATCATCGCACAGTAAATAGCAAGATAACCATGCCACCTGCAATTTCTTGGCTGATACCTACCCACAACCACATCTGGGTAAAAGACGAAGAGGTAAAATTAAAAGCCAAACCATGTAGACTTTTTTGATCTGTGGCTCATTTCTTTTATTCACATCATCTGCTCAGCTGGCTACATAAGCTGCTGCAGACCTTGTTTAAAAACAGCGCCAGAAGATTAACACTAAACCCAGCAGTTTGGAAATGTGGTGATTTTCACTGGAATTCCCCTTCCTGAGGCATGCAGGGTCTTTGGGGAGCTTGCTGGTTATCAGGGTTTATTATTTGTTTGGTTTTCTAAGCTTTTCTCAGTTTGTCAACATCCTTTAGGTAATTTTGACACAAAAAAATGGGCAGCAAATTCAAGTGCCTTGAAGCAATCTGGTTTCTATTCAGTTTTTCTTGCCTCCCCGATATAGCTTATTTTTCTAATAATATCCTTCTTCTTTCTACCATCTGGCTCAGGCGACTAATTGGGAGAGGGTATCCTGGTCTTTTCAGTGTAGTATCTATATACCTGAATTTCTGGAGTGTCCTCTTGGACGCTCTTCATTTTTCTAATGCCAAAAGGGTCTCCACACACAAGTTTTGGGTCAGGGTTTCTATGTGGTTCACTTTGTTCTGCAGAGCAGGACACAGCCCCGCGTCAGTGTGTAGCTGTGATGCCCCAGAGGCAGCTTTTAGAAGAACAGAAAAGGCTGCTCTTGACCCAGGCAGTGGTGCTTCTCTTCTCTCCTTCCCATTATCTCAGGAAATTTTCCAGCCACGGGTCCTCCCTCTGGCCTGCAGTTTCCCCACACGCTCTGCAGGAGAGCCTCACAACAGCTCCATGCCAAGTTTGCAGAAGACAATGAGTCTTTCCACCATCTCCGGGGGCAGAGGATGGAGCTCCCAGTTTCCAGGGCTGTGAAAGGATTTCCTCCGTTTCACTTGTCATCTTGAATGCCGCCTGGTACACAGAGCACAATCCCTCCGGCTGAAGTGTGACTCCAGCAGCAAAGAATGGCTTTGGGTTTATGGCAGAGTGGGTTTCTGCCACAGACTTCCTGCATGACCTTAGGCAAGAAGTCACTTGCCATTAGACTTTCTCAGTGCTTGTCTCGATTCATCCCTGTTCTTCTGAACACAAATACTGGTCATTAGAGGTCAGCTGAGTCCTAGGTGAAAAGAGGTAATTAAATGCCTAATGACTAATGCATTTAACAGCCTTTCAGGGAGTACAGCACTGTGCCTGCAGCATGGCTGCTTTTATCAGGGCTGTCTAAAAGTGCGATCTGCCAGCCCATGCAGGACAGCACTCACCCATGCCTGCAGACTCCTTCCTTTCTGATCACTATGGCACTTTCAGGCGGAGCTTGGTAAATCTAGGAGCAGGATTACGTGACTTGGCTGCACAAGGCTGCGGTAACACTTACCACAAAGGACACCCTCCCTGAGTATCTTCTGGCATTCCCTTGGCAGTTTACAGGTCCTTGACTGTGACCTGCCGCCACTTGGTGCTTCAATCTGCCTACAAGAGGTGGCAGGAGCTGGCAATGCCTGGGTATGTTTGCCCCTGTTTGCATTCCCTCCCTATGGCACCAGAGCAGCCACCTCTGTGACCCAGACCTTGTAATGACTGGCTGCCTACCAGATGAGAGAACTGGAATTTGTAGTCCGAGAGGCATACCCCACCAGGCATAATGTTTCTTTATACATATATATGCTTTCATCTCCTTTATTTTCCTAAATAAGCATAAGTATATACTGTCAATATACACACTTAGATAATATACATTTTATATACAACACACCTATGTTGTAAAAAAGACTAAAAACTAACTTCCCACAACCAGCTTTCAACTCCCCTGCCTATTTGTGTGAACAGTCCATAACAACCCATTCTCTTTTCTCCTATAATGCACAGAGCACAAGAATTGCTTAGGTTGTATACTTCCTTATATGCCCATCAAACACCCACCTGTCAAACTCTCATTGTCATCTTTTTCTCTGACCCATCACCCTAATTCCACATGAGCTTTTTGTGGCTCTTTCTCCTCTGTGGTGTAAGCAGATAGAATTATTCCCCTTTTGAGCAGGGAAAGGAGAAGACAACATCACCACAGGTCAAGAACATTGCATGTCCAGAGCATATTTCAAAGTACTTTGCATTTTACAGCATTTTTGATGTACGCAGTTTGGAGCCCTAAGCTCACCTGCAATTCAGATGGAGCTCAGATGAGTACCCAGAAACAGAAAAACATGCCTTTAAGGGCCTCCAGCCAAAAGGGCGATAAAAGCATCTCACTTCATACAAGACCACGTGGCAGCATGAGAGATACATTTCACTATCTAAATCCCAGGACGACCTTTTCCTTTCCCACTCCTCCATGTCTCACTCAAACGCCCATGCCCACCCTCAGTTTGGATAGTACATACCTTCCCCAGAGTTACTCCTCCTCTCAGCTCTGCTGGCTCCTCACAGATAGGGAAGCAGTATTAGGGTGAGGTGGCCTCAGCTCAGCTTCACCTCATCTAACTTTAGTAGCTTGCCAGCAGCACATCAGTTAGAATCCTTAAAAATTGATTTTAGCGAGTGGAAGTGTGGATGTTCAGTAGGTTGAGTTGCCACCTGGAGGTGCCTTTTTCTCCTCTCTTCCAAGGGAGCCTAGAGACTGGCTCCTTAGATAAGCCAGGGGAGTTGAATCAGGCAACAAAGTCAAGGGGGGGTCCCCTAATTCCTTAGCTGTCAGGACAGACTTCCCACTGTCACACAGGCAAGCGACTTAACTCCCTGCTCCCCTCCTAGCAAATGTGAGCTGATCCTGCACAATAAAATCTTCGTCCTTTCCAGGAGTGCTGAAAAGCTCTAATTAGTGTTTCTAAAGACCTCAGACTATAAAAGCGTAAATGGCTTGTCTTTTTAATAATAGTAATGAAATCCTGGAATCAGTAACTTGACAATAATTGCTATGTGGGTATAATAAATTGCTTTTGCCACCTCAAAATGAATTTTCATGAATTGGGGCTTTTGTTCTCACAGTCACCAAGTTATTTTTTGCCCTCCTGATGAAATTCCTGCAGTAATGATGGCGGAAGCATGTAATGGAGAATGATGGGCATCTTTATAAACAAAATTGGTCACATGAGCCATAGATCAGAGAAATGGGATTTCTGGTACAGTAACATCTCAATATCTCAACTAAGACAGGCAAAAGCCTGTTGATCTTGATATTCTGTACAGATGACAGAGTCTTTAAGATCTTATAATCCTAAGAGTTGGCCAAAAGGAGAAATCACTTCCATTCACATTTAACAAATGGGAAACAAGGGCAGTGAGCAACTGATCAAAACCAAGGACGCTGGGGGAGGACTGGAAACTGAGCCAGTTTTCCTGAGACCCAGATCAGGGCTTCTACTACAAGCCCCTCATTATTTTCAGTCCCCAAGGCAACCTCTGCCTTTGTCGGGATCCCAGTCACAAAGCTGCTGCATGACTCCTCTGTGATACTAAGCACCGTTGAACTGCTGTGCACAGCACCAGGATCCAAGAGTTTGGCCCCTACTGTGGTCATTCAGCCCCTTGCAGGATGAATCCCTGACATCCCCATTCTGAAAGCTCAGCATTTCATGTTCCCTTTCAGATACGAACAACATGTCTTAATTCAAGGGAAGATCAGGCTCTGTAAAATGAACAGCGGGAAGGGAAAAGTTTATAATGGAACATAATTATTTAGCAGTGCATTGAAAAGTTGCCTGGCATAGTTTGCCCTTGCAGACAGCATTTCCTCCTCTAATAGCAATCCTGATAGCTGGAGCTGTCTTGACTTTTATCGGGAGGGCAGCCTTGCACTCTGCTTGGACCTAAATGATCAAGTGGCCTTCACAGCTGCCACCACTTCCTATTAAAAGACTACAAGAGGCCTGTGAGATTAAGAAAGGATAAAAACAAGTACTTATCATTTGGGAAGTAATGTCGCTGGTTATCTAAAGCAACGTAATTATATCACGAGCTTTATCTGTGAGTGGCTTTTTCCTTCCAAGAGGTAGGAATAGAAAAACTTTTCACTTCATAATGAATCCTATTGAAACTCCATTTTGCCCTTGGCAAAAGGCCATTATCCAGCAGAAACATGTAATCATCCTAAAAATGCATAATGGCATGGAAAACGGACAAGTAGTTTCTTGAAATATTGTTTGTAAAAGGCCTAATTTATAATGGGGATTGTTTGTGTTAGGGCCTTTTGGCATGTATGGTTAACAAGAACTTGCTGTTCTGCTGCCAGTTCGTTTAATCAAGAGGGCCTTGTGTATGCCTCGGTCGATATGGCTGTGGAAACAATGGGAGCTTTTTCCCCGTAACTGCCCCATCATGATAGAGAGAGCACTCTGCTATTTACTCTGTAGTTGTTGTTCTTCTTGATAGACACTGCTGCTGTCAATGCACCACATCAAAACATATAAGCTATCAGATTCATTGCACTGCTGTGCCTACCTAAAAAAAAATATTAGGAATGATCTGGCAGCACCACTAATCGAGGAGAATCATGCAACTATAGCCTCTTTGTAACGATGCAATTGTATGAACAGCGGCTTCCCTCCAGAAATGTAGCAGTTCATACACACGCTAGGAATGAAATCTCTTGGTCTGGCACTCACCTATGCTATGAGTTAGATCACGTGCAGGAGAAAACATTCCCCAAAAGGAAATGAGAAAGGCTGCGGTACATACTCTTCACCTGCTTGGTTATCAGAGTCAGAGTACACTTTGATCACATTTTCCGTCCACAAAATGGGGGTAGAAATGGCCCCACTATATTTTTGTCACATATATTAACAAATATGTAGATGCACCAGACATCCTGGTCCATGGTACGCGGAAAGGTCTCTCTGATTTGTAACCTCTGCAGATGCGCAATATACCTTTGTAATCCCTCCAAGCATCTTTCTTTTCTGTTAGGAGAAGCTCATGTTCAAGTTCTACGAACTGTTTATGGCAGATCCAGCGCTCGGCCCATATACTAGGTCATGGCAGCTTTATTCCAAAGCAGAACTAAAGCTATACATAACAGGCCTAAATGTTCCTGCCCCGAGCCTCATGTGTAGTTGTTCACACTAAGCAAACTCTACAAGTTAGAGGAATCACAACATGTTAGATTATCAGTGAGCCATGGGGGGGGTGGGGGTGGCTGGCTGCTCACTAGCACGATGTACGTGCTCCTGCGCTGAGGCCTCAGAGCAGGGTGCATCCCAGCACTGTGGGATATGAGACCACCCACCCAATGGAGAAATGCTGAAGAACCAGGCTGCTGCTGGTGGGGAACTGTCTTGGTGTCAGAACAACACCGCAGCCTTGGTCCTGCCTGCTGCTCAGCATTTCTGGTCAGAGCAACACACAGATCCAGGGGCTCCCTGTGGAAAGCAGGGTGCTATACAAGGCAAGGGGCATCACCACAGTGGGGGAAATAGGTGCTGGGGAGCGAGTGGGGGAGGCTGCTTGACAGCAGAGTGCAATCTGATACAACTTACACCCATGTGCCAAGGAGCGCACTGTGGAGGCAAAGGAGGAATCATGGATTTCAGGATTCATAGTGGCAAGATCTAGACCTGAAAAGTTGCATCTTATTACACAAACCAGCTATTTGCTGTATATATGGCAGTTGTCCCTCAAGGTCTTGGGGACAGATGAGGCCTGTTGTGCCTGGCACTGTACATACATTTATTTTAAGACAGTCCTTGCTACTGAGAGCTTAGAATTGACACAGAATGGTATTTTTAACAAAAGCACAATAATTGCCACAACTAAAATGAAAACAAAGCTATAATTTGGACAGCTTGACAGTGTGTGAAGGCCTTCTGTACAGAAATGTAATTCAAAGAATTTTTGTCTTTTGGGGGGGTGTCTGCTGAATCCATGGGTATCTCCCTAACATATAGAAAAAAGAACTGCTCTTTATTTGCTCCAAAGCTGTGTTTGTACGGTAACTGCTGAAGAAAGACCTTCTTCCTTCCATAACCAAATAAAATGATGCCTTTGGTTATTTATAGTCCTCATGGCCCAAAGACATCACTTGGCTCTCTACCACAAGCCCAGCCATGTGTTACTATATTAAAAAATGCGAAAATGTAATTACGGGGTACTCAAGCCAGTGTCTGCAGACAAAACCTGCCAGGAGCGAAGAGACAGGAAACGTGTGCCCTTCGGAGCTGCACGTGGCCTTCCCCGCCTCAGGACTCCACCAGGACTCAAAGAGGAGGAATGGGGGCTGGCTTCGCAGGACAGCAAAGTCACATCCGCCTTTCAGCAGAAACGAGCTTGCTGTAAACTGCAAGTGCAATCCTGACCAAAAAAAAAAAAAAATTCCCTCCCTGCCAATTCAGAGAGCCGCACCATTTACGCTTGGTCACACTGCGAGCCACCCTGTCTGCCCACAGAGGGGAAAAGGGAGTAGGGTAGGATGCAGCAGACCTTACCTCCCCTGCACAAGCCTCTTGCATCTGTCTGGGAGCTCTGCCCTCTGCGGTGAAGAAATTTCTTATGCATTCATATGAAGAGCAGAGCACAGAGACTGAGTTATTCCCCCTTGCAGCACAGCACTCTTCCAGGTAAAGGGCTGATGCTCCTGGGCCAAAACACTGATCTTCATGTCTTTGGTCAGCTTTTGTGTATCATCCCTTCCTAGTTTGAAAGTCTTTTCTCTTCTACTGCTTATTACTGTCCCTGAGCTGGCAGCTACTACCAACAGCAGGACAGCAGGAGGAAAATCTGCCACCCTTCATGATTCAGTCCAGCTGGTCCCTATAGGGCTACAAGCTCCAAGCATCCCCATGTAGGCTCTGCCCTGCTCCTGAGCCAGGCACCATACCCAGGCACAAATCCTGGCCCACCCTGAACTGGACCCAGGGTGACTGTTCACAAGGGCTAGCAGGTTTAGGACCTAGAGATCCTCATTCTCCTGTCACCTATATAACTGTCTCCATGCGGCAGTGGAGGGGAGCAGCTGAGAGACGCTGTAGAGAAGGCTAAAGCCCCCACCCAATGGATGTGCCAGGTAAGTCTGTCCATGAGTGGGTCACTATAAAGTTTAATGTGTGACTCCAGGTTCACACTGGGGTGGATGGAAACAGAGTGTAGTTAAGCTGAGACAAATCCAGGCACAGCACCACTTTCTCTGAGACCCCAGGACACCCACACAAGTAGCTAGTGAAGAGTGAAGGAATGAAAAAAGAAAAAGCACTTTTCCTCAGGGCACATGAGCTCTGACAGGAAACTTTAGAGAAACTCTGGGGGAGGGATAAGTCATTTGAATGATGAATCGCTCACTGGCCTTCCAGAGTCATTTCCAATCAAACTGTCTTTAGGAGGCTTCCCTCCGAGCTGAGCACAAAATCCTCTTCAAAATATACACAGAGTCTCAGGGTGAAGAAGCTGGGTGTATAACCTCAGAGGTGGGCTCTGTGTTAACAAAGAGCTCATAGCCGGTTGTTCACCTGCTCCTTCCTTCTGATGTCAGTCTCCTGTTTTAGCAAAACCAAAGTCCATCGGTTTGTCCCTCGCTACTGAACATTCATTGACAAAAAGGTGATTATTTGCTGACAGAAAGAAATGCAAGAGGTAGGAGTGGTTCTCCCAACCCAGCACTGCCAAGTCAGCCACAGAAGGGCTGAAAAGGCAAAGTTTTGCCAGTTTTCAGCTCAAAACAACCAAGCCTTCCATACTGTCCAGCCAAAGCCAAGAATCCCTCTGCAACTCTCACTTTGTAAACCTCCTGCCAAGCTCATTCACTTTGGGAGTTTGCAATAAAACTGCAAGTTTCAACTTTTTGCACAGTCCGATTCTGCGATTAATAAGATCAAAATCTTGCAAATGGAAGATTAAGCACCAGAATGTTCCCTGTACCCTCACACCGTTCACATCCAAACTGCTGCCTTGTCCATTCACGCTGCTTGCTTTAAGCTTTCTCAGACCCTTGCTACCCTTCCACGTAACCCGGTTTACAGTGCCTTTATTACTGCAGTATTTCCCCCACTTTACTTCTCTGGCCGGGAGCTGATGGGACCCTCTCCAACGCAGTATCCGCAGTGCCACCTTCTGGTCTGCGACACGAATCCCTGCAAGGCCCCGCTGCAGAAAGGCTTGCCAATCCGCCTGTCCCCTCTGTGGCTACCAGCTTGCACGGCCACATGCAAAATCGCATTTTAAGATGGTCCCCCCCCTCCAAGGAGCGCCAGCCGCACCGTTTTAGTTCACCAGGCTGAAGAGCTGGGAGCGCTTGGGTCCTTACGGCATGCCCAACACAAGCAATGCGACATGAGCCAGTCCTCCTCTAACACACTCCACTCCCCGCGGCGGCATAACCAAGTGCCACCCTTTTTGTCCAGTTCCACACAGACCAGCTTGGGAATCCTCACACTGTTTTCCTCCGCAGGAAGATATATAAGCGAAGGAGTAACTGCCAATTCCCTGCACTATTTTCTTGGCCTGGAGTCCCATGATCTAGAAATAGGCTGCTTCTGTTGCTCTATGTAGCAGTGTGTGAACTGTGCTCTAGCATCAGTTCACTGTGTCCTGAAAGGAGCAGCCACTCTGCAAACAGCAGTGGTTTTGCAGTCTTTTTAAATGCTTAAGGCTATCACCTGGCTTCCAGAAGCTCCTCAGCTATTTCATGCCCTCTGCACATCAGCAGGTGCATTTCTGTTGAGGAGAATCTCAGATCTGTACCCTGAAGTGCAGCACCATCAGCTACAAAGGAGGGTGAAAACACATTGTCAGGAGCATGTCTATAAGTTGTTTGCTGGACTTCAGTATTAATTCTCTACAACATTTTTTACAGCCATTCTAAAAAATTAAGTGCTTCAAGGAGCTTCTCCGTGGGTTTTGGCCACATGGAACAGATGCGATTTCCTGATGCTTGTATCACATTGGCAGCATTTCAGCAATTTCAGTGCATCTTTCTAAATAAGGACTTAATTCTCATTTATTACAGTCCCCATTACGCCACTGGCAGTGGCTAAAGGGGCCTTGATTTTTGGCAGAAATGTCATTTACGCCCACCTTATGTCCTTTTTACAGCATTCTGATCTGGTATAAAAGAGAGAGAGACAGTGTACTGTACAGCTCCAGCTTGCATCCTGGAAGCCAGAAGTTTTCCACTGACCCTGGCTTTGGTGAACTGGGAAGACAGTTCAAATGAAGAGCCTAGCCTCCACTAATACACTTATTTTTAACTTTCTTGCATCTATCAAGCCCTTTATAAAGCTATATTAGAATAACAGGGAAAAACAATAGAGCAGAAGCAGAACTTGTGCTGGAAAGGACAGCATTCACTCTGCGCATGGGGGATATGTAGCTACAGCGCCTGGAAGAGGTCTGGGGGATTGCAGCCTTTCGCCCCTGTGCAGCCTGTGCAGTACAGCTGGGGCATGGTGCAGCGAAACCCTGCCTGGAGAAGGCCTGTTCAAAGAGAAGCACGCCTCTCTGTGGAACTACAGCATGAAGGTGAACTGTGCAAAACCCCTGTTTGCAATTCAAACCCAAAGGTATAACATTCCTCCTGGTGTGGTTGCAAGGAGGCCACGGATCTACCGTGTAACCTTGGGCATTTTATCCCTGCTCTGTAAGACAGAGACAGGAATGCTTCATTCCTCTCCATTTGCTGCTTCAGACCAGAAGCTCTCCGAGGCAGGGCTTGCCTCCTACACGCATGGACCATGCCTGGCACAGTGGACTCTGATCTTGGCTGGCCACTACTGTAACACACAATAATATTTGGATGAGGCGAGTTTACACATATGGGAAGTCCCACTGCCTTCTAGAGTAAGTCTTCTGACTTAGCCTGGGAACTGCGATTGGGAGATATAATCATAACAAAACACAGCCTTTTATCTCCCAGTGGGAAATCTTCCAACTTCCATTTTTCTTAAACTTTATCCATCCCTTTGTAAAATACACATATTTAAAAAAAATGAAGAACTTTCCAACTGAACTCACATTTCTAAATATGATTTTAAAATTCATGCACAATTTTGGGGGTAAATTGGCAAAATTCCAATCAATCTATCACCACTGCAATTAAAGTGATTTTTCCATCGGAATATATCCCTGACATGGAAAGAAATAACACTATCACTGTATAAAGCTGTTTTGATAGATCAGTTCCCTCACTGAGCATATTTTATATTCATCAAAACTATTTATACATCCTCACATAACAGAGCTATTCTAGGAATTTCAAATCTGAATAATAATATTAGTCATTTGGAGAGAACTAACACATGCAGTATCCTTATTAATGCAAACTACAAATACCTAAGAAGAAATCAATTCCCTTTTTTTGTCTGCTCTTGTGCACACATGCAAATACATGCATGCATGCATGGATCACACATCCCAGTGGAACCAAAGATTCCACTAAGCTTAATTGAAGAGTAACAAAAGGAAGCAGTTTCAGTCTATTTTTAAACATGCATGCTCTAAACATGCACCAAATCAAAACTCTTTAACATATGCTCCTAAGAGCTTTTGTAAAATCCAGCTTAAGGGAATTAGGCACTTGGATCTAATTGAATTTCAGTGCGATATGGACACCTAAGTCCTTGAAGCTTTTTTGGAAACTCCTGTCTTATCCAATATAGGGCTCATTTTCCAGCTGAGAAATACCTTAGTAATGGTACACTTAACACTCAACAGTCATTTGACCTATTTTACTAATGTGTTTGGGAAGGAGGTTAATTAACAGTGGATAGCTATATCCTTAAGCTTAATTTTTCCAACAACCCTGCTCATAAAAGGAAAAATTGAGTACATATTAAAGGAAGCAAGCAATTAAGTTGCACAAATAGTGAGCTCATTGAACTGCAGCTGACTTCTATCATGTCAAAGAACAACTAAACACAGAAGCAATGAAAAGATTGTTGCCACGACCACCACTGAGAACTGCCTGGCAATAAAGATGAATAACTTCCTACTTGAAGATTACTGATTAAAGCTCTTAGAAACCAAAAGGTTAGACATAGGCATATCTGGAGCAAAATATTTTAATGCATGTTTGGCAGATTCTGTAACGTATTTACAGTGGATTTAAAGCAAAGATTTATACAACTCTAGTAAACTCTGCTTTAAGCAGCCTTTAAAATCACAGCAGTTCCAAACATCACAAGTACAGGGGTAACTGGTTCATTTTGATGCCTTGGAGAAGGAGCTACCCCTACTGTTTCATAAAGACAGAGGTGGGGAAATGGAAGGTTGAGTATTCATAGGCTTGAGCACACTGTGGGAGGGAACTGGGCTTAGCGGGATGAATGGTGTACAGAAAATGCCAGGCTAGCACTGCCTGGACCATTTTCATAGAGGTCCATGGCAGAATTTATTATCAACCCTAAGTACGGGCAACACAAAGTTGTACAGCCCTAGAGCCTCACTGTGACTAAAGAAATCATATCTTGATCCTCGATCCAGCGTGACCTAAGGATAAGGAATTGATAGTAGCCCCATGTCTGGCACAGTTTACTGCACTAGCTGAGGCATTGCTGGGGGGGAGGAGAAACACTAGCTCTGGCCACCTGCGTCCCATGGAGCTGCACCCCTCCACGTGCACAGCGTCCCAGAGGGGAAGGCAGCCAGCCAGCCTGCCTTACACCCGAACATCCATGTTTGGGACCACAGGGCAGCTTCAGCTGCTTGATTTGGTTGTCTTGCAACAGATCTCACCACTATATATGTCAAAAAAAATTCATTGCTGAATAGGGGACAATCTGGGCAGTGCAGAGGCATTACAAAGCTCTTGGGCTAATCTCCTGCTGATAGCAGCAAGTAGGAGTAGGGAAAGCACTGTAACTGTGAAAAGAGAAACCGGAGTTTTCATTAGCCAGAAAGGCCCTTTTTGACAGCCAGTACAAAATTATGTTTGTTACAATGGCTGGGCGTACAAACGAAAGCCAAATAATCAGGTGTAGTGGATGCAGCGAGCTAGTACTTTGCATTGCGTATTTGCAAAGCAGCAGCGGAGCCCGAAGTCAAAAGATAAGGAGACTCCTGCAGAGATGTAACCCTTAGCTGATGAAAATTCTGCTCCACAATACTTATAAATACAGTTAACCAAGATCAGGAGGGAGTGTCCTCATTTCCCCTTTATCTATACCAACAAGATCAGCAACTTAGGGAGCTTCCTTGAGCACTGTTTCAGAGACTTTTTTTTCCATTTTTTGCTATACTTCCTTGGAGTGTCTCCCCAGAAGGAAATGCTGGCTGCTTGAAAATGAATTTTGGTTTTAGTGCTGATATTGCACAGCGTGTCCCTAATGTAAATGCTTAGCCGTGCATTTCTGCTTCACCTAGCCCACCGAGGCTGTAATAGCCAAAATCCAGTGCTCCACAACAACCACTGTGATAGTTGCTCCATTAGTACATCAGCAAACCTACTATCTTGATAACTTCTAAATGAAAAAGACACATAGCAGCCACTTCAGGAGAGAGTCTGACACAGTACCGGTTGGGAAGAGTGTATCTCTGTCCCAGAGGAGCTCTTCTGGGACATGCCCATGAGGCAGGAGCTGTGCAGCATGGAGATATGTCCTTCCTCCTCCACAGAACAACTTGCAGCAATGCTTTTTGGATTTCCAGCCCTTTAAAGCTTTCACATGGGAGTGCAGGCTATGCACTAGCAAATCTAAACTTAGTGACAGTGACTGTGTTTTTCCTAGTGACATCTCATAGAACTCTGTAGAGGCAAACTGTGGCGACCTTCTCTTCCTGCACACCGAGACTCCCTGCATCAGAGTCTGAAAGCCACTGGCCTAAACAGGTATGTATAGACAAGAGAGAGACATCAAACAAAACTGTCGGGCCCCAGTGGTGGAATGAGGGCAATGAACTATGCAGAAATGTAGGGAAAAGAACTGGAAAGGCAGTTTGGCTGGGAACAGACAGTGAGAACGTTCAGGCAGAAGACTCAGGAAAATTTTATTCAGATAAGTTCTGATTATTTGCCGTCTGTGACTAAATATGAGGCACCTGCAAATGCAATAGAGCAAAAATCTACAAAGCAGAAAGCTACTTCATCCAGTGTCCAGGGAATGACTGGATTTGCCTAGCAAAGACACTTCATTCTAGGTAGACTAGGTAGAAAATCTATATGCAGTTCCATGACAAATGACATCAAATATGATTATTACTCTCTTACCTCTCACTGTAAAAAACTTCTGTGCATTAATGACATGAATTTTGAGCTCACATTTTAGACATCAGATCCAAAAACCAGAAAGAATTCTGTGGGCTCAAACAACAATTAGCCTGTTGGCTTTTAAGTGCCTGACCTTTATTTGTCTCAGACACACCTCCCCCTACTAACTCCTTTAAGTCAACTGGCATCTTCTTCTGAGTTAGGGGGCTTTTGATAACGCCCCAAGAGCAAATATCTTATTATTTCCAATCACTGCATGCTGATGGAAGCAAGACTTGCTCTTACAGTTCTTTTTAATCTGACTTGGAAATAAGTAACTTGGAAAAAGACCTCAATTTCCACCTACTTGCTTCTCTGACTTGTGTCTTTTTGCCCTTGAAAATTTTCTGAATCCACTTTCCCTGCAGTGAATCACATGAGGAAGTAAAAATCTTAATTGTAACATGAAAGTTAAACAGCAAGACATGACTTCATTACAGTGGAGATAAAAGGGCAAGCGTTGCTGGCATTTTCACCTCATCTTAATTTGTGGGGCTTTTTGGGATTGATACAATACAAGCACATGTGAGTGCAGGGAATAATTTTTTTTTTTAATGTTTTTATCTCAGTGCCTTTCCCTGCCTAGCCCCCTCAGCTGCAAGCCTGAGCTTTGGGAATACATGGCTACACTCACACCAAGTTACTAACATCACAGAACAGCACAGAAATCAAATGTCATGTTGATTCAGAACAGGTAAGACTTGCATATTCAATGTGCCCACTTACCTATACTAAGGTAACAACAAGTGTTTAACTAGCCAAGGAGTGCCTCATTAGCATGAAGGTGATAGTGAGACTTGGAAACATGAAAGAGAGACAAGATAAAAGGACAGTAGTGGGAAATATATGAACTCTAATTACATTAGCAGCAGGAAAAAAACCCACCAAGTGCTTTGCAGGGACTGCGTAATTCACTGCGGAGCATGCATTTTATGTTCCATCTCTGTCCAAAGCAGACAGTTGACCATAGTCGTGCCACTGCCTACCCTGGCTCAAGCTATAGGTTTTCCTGTATCTAATTTCAGAAATACTCAATATTGGCCAACATGCTACATGTTAGAAACAGCACGCCCCCTGATTGTCCCTTTTAGCCTTATGATCTATGAATCCTCCCTATGTTTATGGGGAGGAAGCAGTTTTTCAATAGTTAAGACTTTCTCTGATAAGGCTAATTTATAGTCTCCCCTCACCAAATGCACTGAATTGTTTAAAAAAAAATTTCTGCTTTGCATTTAGCATCTACATTCACTGGCCAGTGGGTACTTTGGACAAAATAAAGATTGACATAAGGCATTTCCTATATATGGATATTTAAAAAAGTAAATAGCAGCGGTATTTTGCACAGCTTTTGCATTTTCTTTTTCATAAATAGTTTAGCCTAGAAACTTCAAATATGCCTTGTATTTGTGGACCTTTCTCAGTATATTTAAGTTCATGTCTTCAGATGATGCATATCCACAATTTTAAATTCTATTCCTATTTGTCAATACATTAAACTGCATTTATCTATGCAGCACTCAGCTCTGTTGCAGCAATTCATTCAGTATGTTCTTGCAAGAGTATTGGAGCCAGCCAATTCCCTGGGATATACCTACTGTTACAAGAAGAGCTGGGAAGAAACAAAAGGCATTCATGCACATCACATGAACAAGCACATGCCCAGTTTTTCTGGGAAAATTCACATCTCGGACCTGTGGATACTGTTCATTTTAAGTGTCATAAGTGCATGAATAGCCACTTTTGTGCTGAACCTTCTGATTTTAAAATGTCATACCGATATAAATGGAAGGCAGGAAAGCCAATAAGGCTAAATGAAGCATACTTTTTAAGGACGTTTTCATGCTCCTTAAATCACATAGGCTTTCAAGTCTGCTTGCATAGGCTCATATGAAAATATCTTGCTAGTTTGACAATGTTGTGAAATCTACTTGGAACAGATGAAAATTCAAGAGAGAACCATAAAAATTGACATAGAAATAAATGAAAGGAAAAACATCACGTACTACCTTGACCGATTGTGCTGACATGAACAGCGTTTCCAGAGACCCTGCATGATGATGGAAGCTCTGCAAAGTCAGACAAGGACAGATCTCAGCCACTTTCCGTTTAGCAACAGGTTATTATTTGCACTGAAGTTTCAGCTAAAGCTTCCAGCCAAAGATCAGGGGTTTAGGGCTAAGGTGCAAACTATTTCATCCATCACAACAATACAACAATTTGATGAAAGAAAGAAAGATGAAGAGAGGTCTCTTAGTTGTTCAGTATCCAGCTGATGACAAAGCCTGTCCAAAGGCCATAGGAGTGAGTGGCGGTGCTACTTTTGTGGTTATTCCTTAGGAGGTTTTAATCAACAGCACCTGCAGAATTAATGCAAGAAAATGCAAATTATTTTATCACTGAAAAGACTAATTCGATGCTGAGATAACATGGCATGAGTCCGTTCCCAGCAGACAAGATTTCTACAAGAACAGGAAGGCACTTTGCAGAGCCAGAAGACCTGCTGCTGTTTGTTTTGCCTAAAATAAAGCTTCAGTTTAAAGATTTGGATTTCTTCTGGAGACCTAAACTTGATCTTGTTGTTTTCCATGTAACAGCCTTCTTACCATGGAAAAGAAAAGAGTGAACCGATACGGCATAGCATATGGGAAGAAAATCACACCCTCCTGAAAACTGTCTGACTCCTTGGCACAGGAAAACTCAGGGGCAGAAGTTCTCCTTAATGAGCAAGCCTGCTACCCAGATAATTTAGGTAGTCTGGAACAGCAGATGCCATTTTTTAAGACAGAATTTAAACCACTTTTATATAATCATCCACCACATCAACATTCCTGGCAAACAAAGGCCATCAATACTACCTTCCTCGCCAGCTCACTCTTGGGGGGGGATTGAAAGAAGACTCTATGTAGTGGTGCTTCTCACCTCCAGGAAAACAGAATGGAAAGAAATATGCAGTATCTGCTTGTCACACTAGAAATTGAGGGGGAATGGGTAAAAGTAAAATTGATGTGATTGCTGAAAAGTAACTCTTTTTGGTATAGGCTTTAGTCCTGGGCTCATTATGAGGAACTATGAACTTAGTTTGACCACTGTGTTGGCTGGAGTTTCTGCAGAAATGGGGGGAACTGAAGGGGAAAAAGGATATTAAATATACAGGATTATGATAATAAACAATAAGGTTATTTTAGTGCTATTCTAGGATGTTTTTCAAGCAATTTTAAAATTCATATGAAAAATACATGCACATAAGGAATTTGGGGTTAGATTTTTTCTTTCTCCACCCCCTGCCTGCAGCTACTCAGTTTCTCCTTGCCTGCGCTGTTTGCCGAGCAATGTTAGTTGCAAGTAGTTTATCTTCGTAGCTGTTTTGCTGGTTTGTTTGTATTTAGCTGAAGTTTTGATCCTTTCTGTTTAGCGTCTTTCACTGGTAATTATAGGCAGTGTACCGTGAAAAAGGTTAGTTTGGTCAGTGGAGCAGAGGGTTGGGCGGGGGGGGGGGGGGGGGGGAGGGTTAGGAGAGTTTATCAAATGATCAGAGATGCCTTGTTGGCGCTCATCCTTTGTAAACAATAAGAAATGTCAGCGTTGCTGGTTGCTGTCACTGCTGACAGTATAAAGAGCAGAGAGTGTAGCATTCTTTTGGAAAGCTGGTTTACTGGGAGAGGAAACAAGGCTATGGGATGAAGGCACTTCGTGGATATCCGAGTACCTTGGGAAAAGAGAGGAGTTTGGGCTTCTCACTCACCAACCTAATGAAAACTAGACAAATAGTCTTGCATTTAATATATAGTTTCCACCAATTCATGCTTCTTTTGTTAGGAACAATTCTAGTCTGTATTGGAAAGAGACAGTTAAATATAAAGAAATCATTTCACATTGACAAGCAAGTTTCAGATTAAGTAGCCAAAGGAAGCTTATGAAAGAAAAGAGAGCTGCATTCGGATAGGTAAATTTCCATTGCCTGACCTTGCATTCGTTCAACTTTGCAACAAAAAGAGAAAAGATCTGATGCCTGAACAAATAATCAAATGGTAATCAGGAAAACTAAATAAGTGGTCTGAGTTATGAAATGCTGGGATACAAACAGCTACAAGTAAACCAGAAACTTTTAAACGTCTGTGAAAGAGGGATTGCAGCAGAAATAGAACCAACATGAAACAATTTACAAACACAAAGCTATACCTGCAGGCAAACATTCATCTAAAGGAACAGAATGTTCTGCTATTTAGGATCACATACGAGAATGTGTCCTGTAAAAACACAGATACATTTCCAGGATTCAACTGGATCAGTAAACCCAAACCACCGTATTATGCAGCATTTCTAATACATGGCTGATGTTCTTAAACTAGAAAAAAAAACAATGTAAAATAAAGGCAGATTTCCTCCAAGAAAACAAATCACACGTGTTGAATTGTAATAAACAACATACTGTCAAAACAGCATTATTTAAAACAACTGACAACACTCCACATTCACTGTTGATTTGACACACAAAGTACTGAATGGATTTTGAGAGTTATCAGTCTATCAGTCACCCTGGGAGATTTATTGCACTCGAGTCAAATAAAACTCACAGAACTGTTTAACTCTTGATCTTCTAGACTCCATAGAAGGAAAAGGAGAATTAAATTAGTCTGGGAAAACAGGTAGGCTCTCTGAAGCAGAACTTGCTGGTGTTAACTGTCACAGCTCCATTGCACTCCACTCATATATCTATGGAGATAGTCCCTATCCATCTATAGTCCATCAAGATGGCACTGCCACACACATGTGCATATAAAGCCACAAATTAAATATACTCCTATACCCAAACCACAGACATTTAGAGACACAGAGGTGGTAACATTTTCAAAAGTTTAGTGATTCCTAACTCCAAACTTGGGAAACCTCATGCCAGAGGCACCTTCCTCTGAAAATCACAACCCTGCCAGGTGCCCTAAACTGGGCATCAATGTTGCTGTGTTTCATGTTTCACACATTCCACCGTGAAAATATGTTTCACATTTTTCACTGTGAAAATTATGTTTGATACCTGTAATGGACAGTGGAACAGAGCCCCAGTGACCTCAGCAGCCTGGATTTTTTCCCTTTATTCAGAAACACTGCTCTGAGTCAAAATAGTAAGAGTGCACTTAAATGCAGACCCAGATGAGGCCTGTAAGCTTCCACTTACACTGGTTTAGACCACTGAAGTCAGCAAGTATGACTTCATGAACTTCACTGGGCACAGGAGCAGGCCCATACCTCTCATACCTAAAACCTGCTTTCCTTCCTGTGAAATTCTACAGCCAGTGAAATCAACAGGAGTTTCCCCTTAAAACTTAACAACTCATTTGAGATCTTTCGTTCCTCAATGATAATCTCAAAACAAAGTATTATCAGTGACATAGTATTGCACAGGGGTAAGTGAAACTCTAAAATATTTATTTTCCCTTTTTTTTTCTTATTCTTTTTTAATTGCAAAGTAACAAAAGGGACTCTCGCTGTTTGGATCACTTTTCATGAAGTAAATCTACAGACCCAGTCTTAAGAAACAATTGTTCTCAAACTGCTTTCTGAACTAACAAATAGTAAAAATAAAATAAAATAAAAAAGATTTGCCTGTCATGGGAGTTGGTCAATAAAATGCAACAGTGTTTATTACAACATTTAAAGTCTGTGATTAAGAACACCAAAAGGCCTAAACTAGAAAGGGTTTTAGCCTGTAATTTCCCTACAGTCCTGGCCTGTACTTCCTTATGAGCTAGCTCAGCAGGGCTTTTCTTCCATGTCCATCATCAGCTTGTAATTATTGCCATTCTCAAAGCTATGCCAGATGGGCTCTTTAGAAGCCGGCATGCAGCTTGTTTATGAGAGAGCGAGCTGTAATATTACTCTACACAGAGACCTATCTGGTCCTAGTCAAAGAGCCATCGTGTTCCCCCTCCCCATCCCTCCTCACTCTCCCTGCTTCCCTAGACAAGCCTCTCAGTTTCAGCTTGCTTCCCCCACCGAATGGGGACGACATGGGGGATACTGTAACCCAGAACAGGAAGGCTGATCTCTGTCTCTCACTCTATTCATTCCTTGAAAAAGGTATATCGAAATAGTGCAGACCAGACACCCGGGCAAGACACTGACTTTGGGGATATTTCCTTCTTTCTCCCACTTCCTTCCTCCTCTCTAAGCTTATGTTTCTTCCTTTGAGCGAGCACTGAAGTTTAGGGACTGAATCTCCCATTGCTGCGCCTAGTGGAGAGGATAAACATTTGCGGAGAGGTTGAGGTTAAGCAGTTGTGCACGTCAACACAGAGAACGGCAAGAGGGAATAACCCAGAGTTCATCTTGTTACAGGCAGTCAGCGTTAGATATCTTGGAAGGCCAAGACAGTGCTTCTATCAGTAGTTAATGAGGCAGGACTTGCAACAGATAGCCACTTTTAACTTACAAAAGCTTTTAGATGTCTCTGTTTACTTTGATCCATTTCAGTTCATTTGAGCCTTTTTCTTTTCCTTTTTTTAAACCTTCCCCCTCCCAGCAGCCACCCTAGATAAACTGCCTTCCCCCTCTCTCCCCCCACCCTTAACTCAAACAATAGTATCATTTACCAACTTTTATACTTAACAAGTTTGAAGATCTTTAGTCAAGTTCTGCTACAATGGCATAAAGAAAAAACATGGCTCTTGAGAACACCATCATAAAGAGAGAGGGAGGGGAATCTGGCTGCAGAAACGTAATTAAAAAATCCGACTGCCGAAAGATAAATGAAAGGAAGGGGGGGTGGGAATAACAGGAAAGGCTGCATTTTCAGGAGAGATTTAAAGTTATTTGTTCCTGATTGGGGGAACTGCTCATTCTTTTATCCCTTGTTATTTTATCCATGTGATGCCAAAAGAACTTTCTTTGTTAAAATGTTCTCAGAACGGATAAAACTAATTTGCTGGAATGTGAAATAATCCAGAAAGTAAGAGGACTGTGCCTAATGTTCACAGACTGAGAATGGCAAATTAACCGGCCACGGTTTCCAGTCCCTGGGGCACAGGACTGGAATTTAAAGCTTCCGAAGAGAGCCCTGGTGCTAATGGATTTGCATGAAACTTGGCATGCTAATGGAGATTGTCTCTTGTAATGAGCTTTTAATTAGGTCTGCTTGGTGCTTGACCTTCTTGTAATATGGGGCCACTCCTCAGATGACAGCATTTCTAACCCACAGGTGTGGATAAACAGAGCTTGTAAACAGACAGGACTTCCCCAGCATTCTCCAAATCTAGCCACTTCTTTCCCTCAGATTGCTTGCCTCTTCATCAGTTATTATTCCTTCCCTCCTATGAACATCCTTGCTTCCTTGATTATTATTTTGAAAGAGATTTTAAGTCAGTTGTTTTCATTTTCTTGTCTGTTGAAAGATAATATTCCCACCCAACTGGAAAACAAAACAAAACCAGCAACAGGAACCTGGTGTCGCAAGTACACATGGGCAGCCCCAGCATGGCACAAGGATGGGTCACAGGCTCTAAGAGTTCTTCTGATTTTCACTGTCCTTCTAGAAAATGAATGTGGGGAAAAGCCTTACTTTGCTAAACAGGCGGCCAAACCAGCCATCTCTAGACATACACACATGAGCCCAATTACTGAGGGCTGTCCCTCCCTTGATAGATAGTCTGAATAACTCCGAAAACAAGAAGTATATGTATTTTCGTATTTTCATATTGCACCATAAAGGGTTTCTTACCACTCACTGTGGCTCTCTGAATCATCACTTCTGCCTTTCATGCCTGCAGGGTGCCCTTCAAATGCTGCCAAGATGTGGTAACATGCTGGAAGGCAGCGCCTTTCAGAAACTGTGTGAATCACTTCTCACAGCACCAAATTCTCACAGTGGAGGCTATCAGCAACCATGCTTTCCCAAACCATGCTCCTGCTCCTCTCACAGACCTTAAAAAAAAAGGAAATTTTAAGAAAGGAAAGAAGCTGGGTGTGAACCATCTGAATATGTAGCTAAAGAACAATGAATACCAGTAAATAAATTTAAATCCTTCTTTCGAAGCAGCCTCTGCCTATTCCCCTGCTTAGGAATATAATTAGCAGTCAACCTCAGAGGATACATATTCATAGATTCATAGAGTGTGAGGCCAGAAGAAACCATTAGATCATCTAGTGTGATTTCCTATATATCACAGGCCATTAACTTTCACTGGGTTACCCCTGTGCTGAACCCAATAATTTGTGTTTGACCGCAGTGTCACTTGTAGCTGGCTGACACATACCTTTCACAAAGGCAGCCAGTCTTGACGTGACGACTTCAAAAGATGGAGAATCTATCAGTACTTTTGCTACAAAGTTTGGGTTGCTTTAATGATTAAGAACCCCTTTCATTAAAAAAGGTGTCATTTTAATTTCAAATGTATCTGTGTAGCTTCTAGCTAGCAGGTTTCAGCATGCATTTCTCCAATAGATTGAAAAACATTACTTTACTAAGTATTTTATACCTGTGAAGGTATTTATACTTTGAGACAATTTACTCTCAATCTTATTTTGACAAGCTAATCTAATTGAAATTAAGAAGTCCTTGCTTAATTTATACCTACTGCAAAAGACTGCAGAGCTACCTCCCACCAATGAAAGTGAAAAGGCTCTGAAGAACAAAATCTACCAAAGTCCATAATGGAGGAAGGTTACTGAAGTCACTTTAGATACCTACATTGGAGACATCTACCTCTGAGCTTGTCAGGAAAACAAATGGAATAGACAATTCAGGGAACTTATAGTCTGAGATGGTTTAGGCAACTATTAAAGGAAGAGTCTGATACACCTTAATTCTCTTCATTCATTATTTTGGAAGCTAGACAGGTAGCTGAGGTGTAGACAACTTGCTGTTAATATCTGCATATGTCCCCATTGTAACTATTAACATCCAAGTAAAAATTACAACTCTTCATGCAGAAGCTAATTCATATCAAGCTGAAATTGAATAAAAACAGCTTTCCTCTTTAAACCTCATGCACAAAGGTAGAAAAGCCTGAAGTGCCTTCCTAAAGACCCTGGTTCTATCCAAAATAACTCTTAAACCTTACTACTGCCACAATATGAAGCTTCCCTTCTCTTTCTGGAGCAAAGTCTTCAGACGGAAAATCTGAAATTGAATATTATAATTTAAGCAAAACACAGACACTCCTTTTGGCAAATGCTTTGGGTGAAGATAAAGGACAAGTATAAGACAAGTTTGTCTTTGTGGAATGAGTCATGGGAAGATCAGCTGTCAAGGCCTACAACTCATTCAGTTCTTCTCACAGATGTTTTTACAATTAAGAAAAGTGACTTGAGTGTCAAGTGGGAAAGAGTATTCCCCCAAGATTCATCCATTAACTCTGTCAGCAATACCCCAAGCCTCCACATCAGAGCAGGTTCCTTGGCTGTTGACAATACAATAAAGAATGACTATTTACCATATGGTAATTATAGTTCAAGATGTGTTGTCCACATGAATTCTACTTTTGCTTTTCATATATCCATACAGGCAGTTGAGGTCTCTTGGATAGTAGTGCCTATAGAAACATCTTTATGGCTGGATATGTATTTCTTGTCTCTTCAGATGAGCTACCATGACCACAAAATACTTGGTGAATGCCCCAGGGCTGTGAAAAGGTCAAAGAGAAAAACCCATACTAGAATCCTAGTGAGATATCCTTACAGAGAACTTGAGGTACTTTCTGTAAAGTGAATGAATGAGCAGATGAAAGACAGTATCTTGCCACCAACTCTGTAATGAGGTATTAGGGAGGAGTGTTGAAAAGACATGGGAAGTTGTTGAGATATTCAAAACCCAGATGGGGGTGGTAAATCTTCCTTTTTGTAGGTGAAAAAATAGCAGGAATGAAAAAAAAAAAATCCTGATTGTAAATTCCAAGGGCATCTCCTCTGGATCTGTAAGTTATAGTAGAATCTACAGTGGAGGGAATCGAGACCAAGCTATGGAGGGATTTTGTGTAGCACATTGCTAAGAGTAACAGTTACTGTACAAGTAAGGAGCTGTTTCTTCTTTTTCCAGTGACTATAAATCACAAATATATTCCTCTGCATACTCCCAAGTGTTACAATGGCTGTAAAACTTTCTTCTCAAGTCTGTAGCAGCTTAGATGCTTTGATGATGATATGACATATATGAATGTATTAAAATTGACTAATGATCAAAATTAGAATTTTCTTCCAGAATTTTTCTCCGTAGATGGCCTAAGCCATCCTGGTGAAACAAGCAGCAATGTACCCTGGATGTCTGGAAGTCTGACAGGTAACATCCACTCTAGATACTTATGGAAGCCAAAATCAAGATTCTCAGTACTGAAAAGGCTTGGTCTCTCTTATTTTCCAATAGGCAACATGGACAGGATCTAAACTGCATAATCCAGTTAATTAAGGTGATGATGTCTTATATATACCCAGTTTATTAAACTTGCTCCTGTCCCTGATGTTTCATAGCTCCAGCAAAAATAACTGACACACTTACTACTTGAATACTTCAGGTGGAAATCTGTTAATTCATTGGACACGAATTCAGGATAAGTCTTAATAAAATTTCTTCCCTGTAAAAAAACCAATATGAAAGAGATCTACCATTAGTGATTTTCCCTCCAGCCTTCCTTGTTATTGCTTAGAAGAAATTAGAATTCAATTGGACAATTGAAAAAGAGAACAGAAGGGTACAAAGTAAAATAAGGTCTCATGAGTATTGTCAGAACTCAAGTAAAGCTCAGAAGAGAACAATTCCTTTGCAGGTAAGTAAGTCCTCTCTAAGCCTTTTATTGACCTTTTTAACAGAGGTGTAAATATATCGAGCATTTCTCAAGGAGCTGCCAGCTGAAACTGTACTGAATTCACCAAAGGCTCATTACAATTACAGGAGGTATTCTCAAATGTTTTGAATCTGCCTTCTAGATGGAAATGGCAGATGACAACAGGCCTGGATAGAAAATTTCCTTTCTTTATCTTGAAGGTACACTGTTCCAATCTTTCCAGCTAAGGAGGATATTTTACGCACTTCAAGAACAGGCTCACTTTGCCTCAATGAAATTAGCAACTTACTGGCTAAACTGTGGCGTAGAAACAGTACAAATGGGGATACAAAGCCCAGCTATGTTATGGTGGTATCACATCCTCAATGAAAAGAACCAGATCATCACTTTTTGCAGATCAGAAAACCAATACTGTTTTGGCTACCAAAGACTCTCCAAATCTTCTTAGCATGTTCTTGTGCCAGCTTTCTGAATTAAGAGGAATTGGAGGGAATGTGGATAGCATTTCCAGTCTCCACAGGGAGAAGTCTCCAGTCTTCACTGGTGAAAGAAACCAGGATACAATCAGCTAAAAGTTTAGTCCTGAAACAAAAGCAGTGATATTTTCTGTTGACTCCAATTGCAAATAAGGGTGCATCAAGAAACTGTTATTTCAAGAATATTGACCATACTGTCTAGTTTCTCAGGGACAACATCCTTTGAACTTCTTTATGAGGTGATCTGTAGAGAGAACTTCTACCCTAGAAAGGTGAAAAACTTAAAGAGATTATGCTCTTCTGAATCTAAGATCCAGAGCTGAACTACCTCCTCACCACAGAGATTAGACCTTGCTCCACTAAAGTACAAAACTATATGTGAATCTGAATGTCCAGTGGGAGTTTGCCCATAAAGCGCATATAGGCGAGAACATGAGAATTGTCATACTGGGTCAGAGCAAGCATCAATATCCTTTTCCCAGTAATGATACTAAGGAGACATCCAAGGAAGAGTAAGAACAGGGCAATCATTTATGATACTTGCCTAAATACTGTTCCAGCTTCCAACTCCACTCAGCCTAGTGGATTTCATGATGCTTCTGTTTAGAAACACTTCACAGATATCTTGTCCAACTATTTGACAAGCTCCCTTAAAACTATTTTTGCATCCATCTATACATCCTCCGACAAGGAGCTCCAGAGATGAACTACCCATCTCTTTTGTCTGGTTTGTACAGGACTCCCATTAGCTGAATTAGCTCCCATTGCCCTCTAGCTCTCGTACTGATACATGAACAGCTGATCCCTATCGATACTCTCCACATTAGTCAGTCTTCATAGCTTTTCCAGGCTAACAAATCCCGACTGCCACCCCAGACTTTTATCAGCTTTGTTGTTCTGTGAAGATTTTCTAGTTCTGGTATATTTCTTTCAAGATGAGGGTCCAGAATTGTATACCACACCAAATAAGTAGGCAATAAATTGATTTATATAACAGTGTAAGGATCTTCTCTTTTCATCTCCACTCCCTTCCTAGTAATTCCTAACACATGATCTGGGTTTTTTTGAGTGCTATCGAGCATTGAACCGACATTTTCACAAAAGTATCCAAGAAAACTAGAGATCATTGCATCTTTCTCCCAAATGGTAGTGGTCAGCTTAAAGCTCCTCACTTTATCTGTGAAGCCCAGACCAATTCTCCCAATGTGCATCTGTTCACAGGTATGTCTGTTGAATTTCACCCTTTATTTTGTTGACCAGTCACTCAGTCTTGCAAGCTCTTTTACATTCTTTCACTATCTATCAACAGCTTTATTCCCCTGACTAAATCCTGCCTCACCACCAGATTTTCTCACTGTTTGTTCTCTCCTCCCCTGACCACTTATGAATATGTTGAACAGCAGAGCCCAGCTCAGGACTCCACTAGTGAACTTCCCTCACTGCAAGAATGGACCATTTATTTCAACTCTCTGTATCCTATTGTTTTAAGTTGCTATTTATCCCCGCAAAGAGCTTCTCTCCTATCCCATGGCTGCTAAGTTTCATTAAAAGCCTTTGGTGGGAGGTTTTGCGTAAAGTCATTTTCCCAAGTGGATTACATCTATCAGATCACTCTTATTCACTTGTTCATTGATCCAAAGAACTCCAAGACATTTTTAAGATAGGACTTCTTTTCACAGGTACCATGTTGAGTCTTCCCAAGTAAGCCATGTTTATGCATGTGTCCATTATTTTTTACTGATTTGTCGATACAAACGTCTGTATTACACTTCTGTAGTTCCCTGGATCCTGGCTAGAGCCTTTTGAAAGACTGTTGTTACTTTTGACCCTCCCTATGTTGGAAAAGACTGGTAAAGCTGGAAGCTATAAGGCTTGCACAAGTGACCCATGGAGCAGTTGTTAAGAGACTGTCTTGTCTTTGCAGCCCACAGAAATGGTCAGAGCTCAGCCAAACTGCTCAGTTCAGGCACCAGAGGTCTTAATTGTCATGATTGCTATTGCTATCTGCATTGTAACTTTATTTACAAGCACTGCACAACATCCAAAACCGTAAACCCACTGCTCTACCCAGACACTGCCAGTTTACACCCCAAAATATTCAGATTTTGTAAAAGCAGACAATAAGGACTTTGTTCAAGAAAAATGCAAGTAAACCAACAAATAAACAAGACAAAGATAGACCCTGGGGACAAACAGTTCAGCTCGGGACATTCACAGCATAGTTTCAGTTAACAAGCCCAAGTGATCCTGGTGAGCAGGGCAGGAAATCTTCCTGCAGCCACCTCAGTGTGCATATGGAGGGCAACAACCAAGGCCACAACACCCTACTGTTCTTCATCATTTTCTAGCCCAGGTGCTCAAAACAGTATTCTTCAATGATGTAGTTTCTCCCCAAAAACTAGTTTTTTTCAAGGGGGGTTTCACACCTCCTGCTCTCCCATTCATTCCCCTCCTTATGACTCTAGTTCCAACACCTTCATGTTCCGTCCACATCTGCCAAATGTCTTCCAGCAACCACATATCCCTGCCCCACCTTGTCCATACCTCTACCCCTTTCATCCCCAAACCTAAACTACCCCATCTATTTACTTTAGTCCTTCCCAATTAGTTCATCTCCTTAGGGTAGATACTCCTTTTCCTTGGGCTCTCAACATTTTAATGGCTGACAACATTTCTTTAATTTATTTTCTTTTATGTGCATTGGTGATGAAAGGTCAGGCTATTACCACTATTTTACACGACACTGAATCACAGAGAATCTAAGTTACTTACTGAGGTTCACAAAGAAAGTCTGTAACAGAATAGAAAACTGAACCCATGTCTGCCAGGTCCAAAGGAAATGCTCTTACCATGGACCAGCCCTCCCCTCTCAGGTGGTGACCCCGTTGTGGAAGTGGTGGTGGCACGTGACAGAAAGAAATGTATTATTCTAAATTCACATACCTCACCCTGGTCCATGTTCAGACCTCTGTAGTGGTCATATCCCAGATGTCTTCAAGCATGCACAAAGGTAGGAAAAACAGAGTGATTGCAGCCCGATCCCGAGACAAACAGCTATCAGTACTCTGTAGCTCAGCTAAATGAAGGCATCCAAAAGAAATACATTTGCCAGCAGAGCAGGGCAGTGATTTTGTGTAAAATGAGTCTCAGCAGTGGGTAGCCCAGCAGCTCTGGCAGCACCAGCCTGTTTGTACTAATGATGACAGCTGCACAGAAGAACTGGGAAAGTTTTTCACTTTGCATGTTTCCAGCTCATCTAGTTGCCCTTTTCAGGAGTGCTGTCCAACTGGAATGGCCTGAGGCCTTGTCTCACCCCTCCCTGAAAATGGAAAGGCAGCTGGTATATTCCACACTGTGTACCAATGGCCTGTAAAAACTAATGTTATCCAGCTGGCCACAAACAGGATGACTTTCTAGAGCTAGAGTCACACTCTGGGACTGGTGCATTTGCCTAGTGCCTATGCAATGAAAGGAAGATGGGTCTCAGCCTCAGGACTCCACTCCTGCTCAGGGGTCCCATGCCTGGGGACCACTTGTCGTGCAAGCATTCCCAGACAGATCAGGGAACAAAGTGTCAGACTTCCTTAGATTACTCACATGAGCCAAACAAGCAGGATTTGGCCTGAATACAGGAATCAGTCAGTTATCCACTGCTAAAATATAGTGGATAATTGAAGATGAAAGGCAGCTGTAAACAAACAGAGAACGAGACTATTACACTATTCAACAACACTAGGACTAAGCAGCACATGGAAAAGTACATTCCTATCCATATGAAATGGCAGGATAAACTTTGATAAACAGGACGTCATTATCAAATTATGAGTCAGATAAAATGTCCTCTGCCACACAGACAAGAGTGAATGTTGTCACCCGTAGAGAAGGCTATGCCAGGAACTGGCCCCTCTTGCCTGGAAACAGAGGTAGAGCTGAAAGCCATGGAGGAAGGGAAAGGAGGGAGAGCTGTGAAGAGTAAGGTTTGCTGCTCCTGGTGCTGGGGGAGAAGGAGAGGACAGCAAGATAGCTGCTGCTGCTGGGAAAGGACACCTCCTCCACACATCCCAACTTCTCCACCAAGGCAGTAGCGGAAGAGCTGGCCTTCCAGAGATCTGGCATGCACTGAGCAGGCAGCAGGGCCAAGGAGTCTGCCAGCTCCAAGGCAACTGCTTTGCCTAGAACTACAACCTGCCCTGGTCCAACTCCATATTCAGACAAGAGGCTTAGGTACGCTGAGGAACATATCCTCCCCTTGGCTTTTCTTCTCACCAACAGAGACCCAGGGCCAGCATTAGATACTGGGGGATCCCTACCTCTCCATTCGCCTACTCACACACTGGATGTCTTACCCCATTTTTGAACATCATGGGCCTCAGGCAATCACTGCAGCTGCTTGCCTTTACAGCACATCCAGGATCAGAAAAATATCTCCTGACATCCTGTGATTACAACCCTGTGCTGTCCCATGGCACAGAGCATCTGCTAAAAACCACCATCCTGCCACATGTGCGTGTCCCAGCTGAGCAGCTCTAAGACCAGCCCTGTCAGGTCTTGCACAGCCCTGGCTACAGACCAGCTGATCCGAACAGGAAAAGAACAAGTGTCAGTCTCATTTACTAAGAATGACACAGCCAGTAGGGTGAGACTGAGTTTTGGCTCAAAGCCTTGAGTGTGGTCATTCCTGCACCACCCCCAAGGAGCTGAGAGAATAAAGTATGACCCCTTCCCTGCTCACCACTCGTTGCAAAGTGGGGGGAAACACGGCAGTCCTGTGGCCTGAATAGCTTGCTCTCCTCTCATTCCAGCTGAGCTCCACTGGCTGGTACACTGTGGGAGAAATGAAATAGCCCAAGTTTCTTCATGACCTTCTCCACCACTTGCCTGCTTATCTCTGTGCACCATCTCTCCTGTGCCTTTATCTCTGGGTGAAGTGGGGAACCAGGGGCTCACATGCTGGGTGGGAACATTGCATATCCTCGTGCAGCTGCGCTATGGCTGGTCCAGTTGAGCACATACTAGAGAGATGATTCAGTCGCAATAGACTCACCACAATCTGTGTCCTTTCCTTTTTTAAACATTATCATTCAGTTTCCAAGAACAGACCAATAGCTTTTATAAGCCCCACAAATATTCACCTTTAAAAATACGCTCCTTCTTTCTGGAGAAATTACTTTTATGTCTATTTTTAAAGTACAAAGGAGTTGTGGTTCTCTATGTGGTTTTCCAGTTTATGGTCCCACACATTTTGCAAACTGTAAAATACGGATGTTTCCCTAGTGGAAAAATTTCACTATAAAAAATTCATGGAGTTTCCTGTTTTCACGTGGGGCTTCAGTATTTTCTCTTTAAAAAAATATCACCCCTATGGAAGAATCTGGTAGACCTTAATAGCAAAGAAGAAGCATTCTACAGATGTGGTAAGTGTCTGACAAAATGCAATGGAAAATTGTAACCTCTGTTAAGAAACCCATAGAGTAATTCTGAAGTCCCTATTACTGTTTTCATTTACTGATCTGAACATTTCTATAGGAGGTTATTTTTCACTACAAATTGACTGGTTTCAACCTTGTTACATCTCATTTTCCACTGAGTTAGAACAGGGTAACATAGTACAGAACAGAGTATGCAGTCCAGGTGTGCTCTGGGATGCCAGCACACATGTACCATGGGAGCAGAGAGATCACCCCGAAGGCTGCTCTGCGCCGGGATCCTGTTGTGTGCAGTACATATGACAATGACTTTACAGAGAGGGGTTGACAAGAGGGACCAGGACAGTCCCTAGGAAAGGAATCAGCAGGACACTAAGTGTATGGGGGGACATTTGACCCACACCACATGCTGCATAGGGTCATGTTAGCAGAGGGCCTAAAACATCTTACCCCTTCCTCAGGAAATCTTCCCTTGTTAGTACTGGCTGGAGGAGCCTCTGAGGTGCAAAGGAAAAAAATGTGCCACAGGAGAGTAATCAAGGACCTAAGGTCTGCTAGGATGTCTGGGTGGCTGATGCAACTTAGATATCACTCCTTACTCAGGGCTTAAAGTGCTCAAAGGCAAACCCTCTCTCTCCTCAACTGCTACTTTCTATCCTTCACACTTCACTTGCAAACAAGAGTGGTATTTCCACTTGTGGCAGCAGCAGGATGGCTCTCCAAAGCCATTCTATAGGACATCACTTTGTGCGAGATGAGCACTGCTCCAATAGCCCAAGGAGAGATAGAACAGTCTGCCTACAGTCTGGGGTGAGAACTGGCTTCCTGTCTTCCTCCTGGAAAGCCAGATCCTAGATTACAGTAATGACAGCAACAACAGTAATACCTCAACTGTGTGTTCAAAGGCCTGCCCACTTTTTTTCTAGCTGTACAAATGGGCCTGTTGAAAAATATTACTGCTTCGCAGGGTAAATCACCATGGCTGCAGCAAAGCTACGAGTATTTCTCTCACAATACTTTACATACGGTCATGATCTGACCTCTCACAGCAGCCTTTTTCTCTCTATTTATTTTGATTTCAACAATCCAGGGATACCTGTACAAAGTTATGGCCTTGCTTATCACATACTTATCACATAATGCTTATCACATAATGCTGTTGGCATTTTCAGTGTAACTTATAGGGGAAGCCCACCAGCTGGGTAAGAAATCTTTTCTAGAACTTTTTGCACCTGGAAGAATATCTTCAAACCTCTACAAAACCTTGTGAAAGGGATTCTTTTGTCACAGAAAGAACAATTTTTTGGCCTGTCATCTCTATCATCACAGATGAATTTGCCAAATCAGAAAATCCAGTACTGTCAATGGAGATCTTCCCAGTTCATTCCAAGACTTTCAATCTAGAATCACCTGTTCAAATCTGCAAATAACATAAAGCTGCCTGCAGTACCTCAAGGGAACCAGGAGCCACACCAGAATATCTTCCTTCTCTACACAAAAGCCCTGGAAATTTAGGTAAGGGGAGACAGAAATTCAGTGCTACTGCAGTCACAGAGTCAGGTAGTGCAGAGCGAGCAACAGGGGAAATATGTTTTTTCTTTTTTATTATTTTTATTTTTTGAAGTATTCTCTGCATTCCCTCTGCAATTCTCTGCTTTTCCATACTGGCTCAAAGGCTGACCAGAGCTGGGGACAGGCATTTCTCTGCAGGTTCTTCTGTATATACACAGGCTGTCACGGCCAGGCTGAGCAGGACTGTGGTGCATGAGCTGGTAATAGATTACTCCACAACCAAGGTCTCAACAAACTTTTTTCTCCTTGGGCTGCAAAACACCACGGCTTCAAACCCCAGAACTCAAACTTAATTCACTTCCTACTCCCCCTCTATATTCCTCCTTCTTTTTTTTTTCTTTCTTTCTTTTTTTTTTTAACTGAATGGCCATAAACTTCACCAACAGATTCCATACGGGTTATGTTACACCACCACCTGACTCCAAATCAATTACAGTCCAAAGGGATAGAGTTGCAGAGAGTCTGTGAAGCCCAGCCCTGGGGTTTCCATAAGGGACAGAGAAACTACAGTGCTAAGAACAGAGCCTGGAGATCCAGCTGAAAGAACTGAGTGATTTCATGATGAAAGCATGGGACTGGGAGGCAGAAGACCCAGGTTTGTGTGCTCGCTCTGCTGCAGACTGCCTATGTGAGATCGATCTCTTTATTTCATATCTCAGTATATGGCTCCTTGCACAGTGGAGTCCCCAACCTCAGGGCTTCTCAGTGCTATCATGGCACTGATGTTTCATGATAAAGATGCAGAATGCTTTCTGGGAGACTAAGACACTGTGAGGGTCTGAGATTCTGTTTCAACACAACGCCAGAAATTTCCACTGTCATTCTAAGAAATATGAGCATGCTGATCAGTACGAGCTACTAAAATAAACTGTATTCTTCTGTGACATCCATCATTAGGAGGGAAATCACAGGAAGATGAGGATGGAAGGGAGTCAATTCACCAGGTTCTGTTTCCTGCTATTACAAGCAACCATGTCACATAATCCTTTTCGTAAGTAACTAAGTCACACGTTTGTTTGTCAGGTGTACCTTACTAGGCTGAACTTAAGGTGTAACATAAGAAAGCAAACAACACTTTCTCTGCAAGCAATGGCTGTGAAAGATACAGCCACAGAGATAAGAGATTAGGCAGGCTGCGGCTGCCATAGATCTCATGAATGAGGCCCTCCATCATCTACATGGGATGGCAAGATGTGCTCCACACCAGTGAAAAGACACAGACAGAGCACAGACAGCATGTGGCTTTGTTGCTTATATACAGGAAAGGCTGAGCATAAGGATTGCTCATGTCTTCTTCCTCATGCCTTCTCAAGAGAGACTGGAAAAGGGATAGAGAAGATAGTATTTCTTACAACCCTGGTACACACGATGTACAGCACAGCACCATGCAATACAATGTTGAGATATCAAGATATCTCTGAAAGAGAAGCAGGATCCATTTAGCCAAAGCAGAGCCCTACTGCATTCAAGCCACCTCAGTGAAAGTGCTGTGGGTGCTGCGCTCTGCAGCAAAGAGAAAATATTTTGAAGGCTGCTGCCCAACACGGAGAAATAAATAGCTGCTTTGCAGTGTCTGAAGACATGTGCGTGTTCTAGACCTGTTGTTTGAGCAAAGATACTTCTAGTACAGAAACTGCAGCTTTTATAAAGTGGTCTAGAGAAGTCACACTGTGCAGCAGCTGTGAACAACCTGAATCACTGCTGAAGACTGCTGCCTGTCAGCTCAGGTCTGAAACCCTTGCGGCTCACTTGTTTTCTGCTGATCTCAGCAGAAGCTGGAACATGTCTAATGAAATGAAATTCAGCTCCTTACCATTGAAGTCCTCTTCAGCTGCTTTAGCTTAAGGTTGAACTCAGCAAATCCAGAAAAATCTCTGAGACTCACAGCTCTTTATCCTTCCTTTATCTCACTGAATTGAGAAAAACAGCAATTACCAGGCACTGTTGTAAGAAAGAAATGGATCCAGGGCCTGGTAAAATGTGCTGCGTACCTGTGTGTCCCAGTGGGGCACTGCCTGAAGTCTTGGCTCAGTTTTTAACTGAGCACGGCTTGGAAGGATATTAAAGAACGGATAATGAAAGAAAGAAGTGAAGATTTCTGGATAAACCAGTGGAAGATGCTGTTGCTAAGCACCTGTTCGATAAGTTAAATAAAGAAACATGACACATCACCCAAAAGCCTGAAGCCAAATTTCTCTCTGGCATAACTCTACTAAATCAATCAAATGACACAAGGAATGAACTTAGTTCAACACACCTCTGCCTAGCAGCCACTCAGGATTTGCCCTTCCCAGTTTCAGCACTGTTTCTCCAAAAGAATTGCGATGTAGACCAGGGAGTTCACTGGAAAGTCAGCCTTTGTAGATTTGAAGTTATGGGGAGGGGAGTGGGGTTACTGTTCCTCTCTTTCCTAACCTGCCTTGAACTTCTCTGCTGCAGGAACTCAGAGATCAGCACATATGTTAGCGCCTTTCAGTGCATTCATACTAACATAAGCGCAGAAAGAAAAAAATCTTCACTCGCCAGCTTTTGATATAACCTGGAAAACAAACAGCTTGGAAGAGTTCCTTTTTCCTCAGCAGTGAAAATCGTGGTAAAGCACCATCTTGATAGTTCCCAAAGAGATTCATTTACAAAGATCAGTATAGGGGAGGCTTGTTTGGTCTCCCGAGATGTATCTCATCCTCTGACAATTCACTGAGACCTTTGCTGTATCTAGCTATATGTGTATAATTATCTGCTCTGATACCTGAGCTTCTATGCAACAGTCTTACTCCAAGTAATCCAAACTATCCCCAAGGCATGGCACACACAGAATGGTCAGGGGAAAGAGGGGAGGAGGGGCAGCGGACTTCCCTCGTTTGCCGCTGGAAATCGGCATTTTAGGGCCTTGTAGTCATTTCCTTGCGAGTGTGAGGAAACTTTTTGTACATTTATATAAAATAGGAGGCCAGAAGTGCACACCCCCATCTTACTTCCTAATATATTATGTCCTCCCCTGCCGAGTCCTGGGACTTAGTCTGGATTTGGTAACTGAAGTAATATAAATGTTAGCTAAGAAGTATTCCAGCAATATGGTTCCAATTTAAGCTTGTTTTGAAGTCTAAAGGACTAATATGTCTCAGAGATTCTTCACTGGACGTTTAGCTCTAATGTAATTTGCGCAGGAGTGCACACTGCTCTCTAGAAGCCCTTCTGCGACGCTCCAGAAAACAGGTTCCTTCCCAAGCAGGATGCAGAGCAACCACGAGCCCTGGCCCTTGCTGATAGCTCACTTGCCTCTTCTGAATTTTGAGGCTTTGGCTCAGGAAATGGTGTTGTATTTGCCAGGCCTTGCAGATAAATGAAGACACACAGGCACTGCGTATTGCCACTGGTTTCACTCCCCTTTTCCTCTTGCTTTGTGGAGGCTAAGGAAGCCACCTCTGAAGGAAGCCATGCTCTGCAAGCTGTTTGCACTTTACTTCAATAACATGCTTCTTGCAATGCTGGCTTTATTTGTGTAGACATGCATTCTCAAGGTTTGCCTGCCCCCTTTTCCTCCCTCACACCCCTACGGAGCCCCTGCCTGAATCCAAGTAATGAGCTAACCCATGGAACTCATTGCCCTTTATCTTGCTGGGGAACGTGCACCTTTTGAACTGCCATCTGCAGATTGTGTTGATGCACTGACTTGTTAACTGTGCCATACTGTGAAGGAAATGGCATGATTTAGATCAAGTGCTCTGGACGGCTGTTCATAAGAAACACTTGAGCCAAGCTGTTACTGCTCAGGATGTGCCCTGGGGAGAGGGGTTTCGTTTCGGGTCATGCTCTTGCCTTGTATGAGGGCAGGCGCAAAGTACTGAAATCACAGTCCTTCCCTGAAGCTGAGGGGAGGGGGGAGGAGAAACATTATGAAACCATAGAAGCGAAGCTGCCAAATTAACTTCTCACCCTTTCAATCACACTCCAGAGGATAAAAGCCTAACATTTCTGCCTCAGAAACAGGCTCAGTTTACACCAAACAAGTTATTTCTCTAATTTATCAGACTTGCCAGCTATCATTCTAATTATTGGAAACCTCAGACTTTTTATGAAGTCAGATGTACAGCGTTATTTGCATGGTTGTAGTGTATCACTAGATAAATAGGTCTTGGGGAAAGAAAGGCTTTTTAGAAAGGAATCTGCAGGTTTCTTTATACAGTTAGGGGTTTCAGAACACTATCACTGGGAAAAAAATGGTTCTGGATTTAATTTTCTTTTTAAAAAAAATGCAACTTCCAACATAAAGTAACATACCTCAAGTCAACATGAGACGAGGAGACTATGACGGAAAGCTCATCAAAAGACTCCCATTGACTTTCACTGGCTTTGGATCAGCCCTTAATTCTTTATCTTCACTTGCATAGTAGCATAATCACAGAAACAACCTAACACCCAGCAGTCAGGCCAGGCTAGAGGAGTAGTCAGAAAGAGCCATCTCGACAAGCTGCTCACCCAGCCTTTCAAAACGCAAACACTGATTTGTCCATTATATGTAAATGGATGATTAGAGTCATTCTCTAAGACAAATTTACTTTTCTGCACACTCTAAATCTGTTTAGTCACTTTAAAGGTGTCAATTATTGGAGCATGCTAAGACTATGAATTTCTTAGTAATAGCTTTAATAACATTTTGAAATGAAAAGCAGATACCTTGAAGTTGGCTTACTTTGAAAAGACATATGAGTAGATCTGGTTTTAATTTATGTCCTATTCTACATCTGGAATCCCTTATAATTAAAACTAAAAGCTGGACTACTACTTCCACCTGTCAAATGATGAAAAGATGAATGCACTAATAGCTTACTAAATAGCCCAACATGATAGAGTTTACTTTCCCGTTCTATACAGTAAAAAAGGATTTTGGACAGGAGGCTAAAGGTCTTTGGTCATTACTAATAACACGCCTTCAGTATTAACCTACGTACCCCACTACCACCACCACCGGTGCCTTTTAGCACTGAGATCTCTAAACTGCACTTTGCATTTTGATTAGATGTGTGTAGTCATCTCTGCTGCTGCAGCATTTCAGGATTTCCCAATCCACAGGTTGTCTGCCAGGTGGATTCTCTCTCCTATAACTATTTGCAATCATTCCACGTTTTTCTTCCTTTCATTTTATTCTGTCATTAACTACTTTAATCCATCAAGTTTTCAATCTATATTTTTGAAGCACTCTTATCCCAAATGACAGCTTTCCTATTGATGTGAGCAGTCCAGGGCATGTGACAACTTGGACTCCATTTTTTAATCTTCTTGTGCCATTCTTTTATGATTCCATCCCCTCCTGTTTCTGTTGATCCACCTGTCTCATCTTACTACACTGCCTGATGCAAGAGAATTTCAGTGCATGCATTTGTACAGAATCGAACAAAACTAGACCCTCAAAAGATAAGTAGGGCCTTGAGGTACAGACACAATATAAATAAAATTACAGCTGTTGGATTAACAGGTTAAAACACAATAAAAATATTCTCCTACAGAAATACTGAACACTTTTTCCCTAATGTGTTGATACATCACCCATGAGTCTTTATAGATGCACAGTCAGATTATGAACCTTTTATGGGAATCCATGAGATTACAGCTCTCCAGTGTGAGCCTACAGCCTCTTTTGGCCCTTCAGAGCCATTCTTCCCAGCACAAGCTTGCCCATTTATCTTTAAAGCTGTTGAAAAAAGGAAAAAAGAACAACCAAAAAACAACAGCGGGGTGAATCCATTTGCAATGCTATACATTCATTTTAAAAATAAATGAAGAGCAAAGGAGTTAGTTTCAAAAGGAAAACTTTGGTTCCGTCCTCTCACAGTCCTTGCAGCAGACAGCCAGCTGTGTGGGCAGTCTCTGAAGATTAATTGTCTCATCGCCTGCTCTTGTTTCCTCTCTTCATAGAAATATGAAAATATCCAATCTGGAAAACAGGATTTTACCCAGCTTGAAAAATAGTTTGGCATAGTCCAAAATGTGAAGGTGTCTACTCTAGATAAAGCAGTCTTATTAACACTGTAGTTGGTATTATTGCTATCTTCAGAGCTATTGCTATTTCCAGTGAACAAAAAAACCCCCAGTAGTTCTTACAGCTCTGAATATTGCTGAATAAAGTATTTTCATATGACTGTGTTCCTCAAAGGAAAATAAAAGTCTTGTCTCCTGAGTTGCTAGACAGCTGCCCAAATGCCTCCTTGGCATATTGATGCCAAGAGACATGAATATTCCAGCAAAATGTTTTAGCTCAGGCAGAGAGCTATGGAAAAAGCTGTCCCAAATATTACAAATGCGCAGCACTCAACTTCTTACGTCAAAGCAAAGAGTAATGTTTCGACTGCCCCAGCAAGTAGGAAATGATGCAGGTATTAAACGTTATTACGAGAACAGAGACACATTAGTTACTGCTTATGCAGTAGGACTGTGAATGGAGCTTTTTGTTGTGAAGGATTTTCATGGGGAAAGTTAATACACTTTGTCCAGACCATGAGATGGTACAAATCAGTGTAGTTCCATCTAAATCAATGGATCAGTGTTGATTTACAGCAGCTGAGGATCAACCCCCTCTTTTTTGGCCTGCTGAGGATTGTATAACATATACTGCCTAGAAACACTGATGACAAATTTGAAACTGTGTAGGGATATGCTGAACCAAAAGCCTGATTCAAACCCGAACTGGCTACTCTCCTTTTAAATCACTAAGAGCTGCTGTCTTAAATGTTACTGTCAAACGAGCATTTTTAAACATGTATCAAAATCTAGTGGCTGCACCCTCCGGTCTGTGCCACGCATGCTGCATTCCATACAAACTCAAACCCGCCTAGTGCCGATTCATAAATGATGTGTTGGTTTAATCTATTTTTCACAGGGGGTGTTTCAGAGCAGGAAAATTAGAAACAGGTAGAAGGGACTATTATTACTGTCTCATAGTGTGCTCTTGTACATGAGGATTGGATTAAGATAACATCTGGTCTATATTTCTTGAACTATTTCCCTTTTATCACAAGAAAATCGGCAACCCATCTCACAACTGCTCCTAATTTAGATCTAAATATCACTGATGAAACATTGTACAACATGCTGTTATCTATTAAAATGATTTCCCCGAAGGAACAGTGGATACTTTTATATTTTCCAGCGAAGCCAACCACATTCCCCCTTAGCACTAACTAGTTACCTTATAATCATATAGTCAAATGGTAAAAGCAAAATCATTTTGGAAAAACAAATGAGTCCCCACCAAATCTTCAGCTGGTGTAAATTAATGCATGTTCATTGATTTCAGTGAAGCAAGGTCCATTTACACCATTCTTCTTATGATAATGGTTTTGATTCACATACGGTCCAAATCTGCAAGGTGCTAAGGATCTTCTGCACTCATTGGTTTTAAGAGGAACTGATTAAAGCTAAGTCCAGGCTCAAATGCATGATTTAGCAAAGTTTTTAAGCATGTACTTGAGGGCTTGACTTTTACACACACAGCAGAGGAACAATGAACAGTCCTGAGATTTTCTTCAGGAAGCAGAAAGGCAGAGCACAGCATACTGTCATCCCTCCCATTTGGTTCAAACAGAAAAATTGTCAGTGGAATGCAGTAATCTTTTTTTCAGCACTTTGCAGAGTTCAAGTCCCCAGAAAGCAGCCTATTGAGTTCAGCAAATAAAAACTTCTGTTTTCTTCACGAGTCTATAACTCATTTTCATGGACAGTAAATCAGAAAAGGGGGAAAAAAAGCATTTTACAATCTCAAACTATTTTGCATACCTTCACTGCACATCAGTTTTACCCATTTCCATTGTATCGTTACCACTTAAAACAGGGGAATTAGATAAGCATACATTCCCTGTATTAACTGGTTTAATTTAAAAGTAATTTATACCATCTGGAATTACTATTTACTGTTGTTTGGAGGAGGAAAAAAAAAAGAATCTGAAACTGTAGAAAAGATCATCACAATTTCTTTCAAAGAATAACCGATCTGAAGGAGGGACAAGCGTACAAGGAATGTAATTGATTGTCCACCAGTCAACTTGTATATTTTGGAGGGAATTCTGAGAATAAAAAGTCTCTAGCAGTTATCAGCGGTCAGACTGGAGCCATTCATTTTTCACCTGCTTGTGTTTGTTGTCTGGCAACCAGTCAAGGGTGCTATTAGCAGAATTAAGCTCCAGAAGAAAAGATTACCCTGTAGGAGGTAAGATAAAGACTGGAAAGTGTGGCTTGTTATCAGTATCACAATAAGGACCAGGTCAGAAAGGATTCAGTGTGGGTTTCATTTCAAACAGGTAATCTCTGCTGAAATAATAGAGTAATTGTTGCTTTGAAACCTTTATGTGCTGCAGCATACTACAGCTCATTTGATACAGATTCTGGATTTAATGAAGAACTCCAACAAGACAGAAACAGACACACAGAGAAAGCAAGAAAAGAACAGTGCACCAGTGGAAAATGTCTTTATCCTGTAATTCCAGGTCAATATAGTGAAACATAAAATATTATTCAGGGCAGTTTTATACCTTGATTTATGTCTCCCCTCCTTCTCAGGCTGCTTTCTATCTGTCTATAAAGTTTTGGTCTATAAACATGCAGTAACGTAATACAAAATATTGCAAGAGTAATAACATATGCAATTATAGTACATCTCACAAATCCTGGACACAAGCAATGAATCAAAGCTTTCCAGGGCTACTCCTTGAAATACAACTTTTTCTAGGTTTTATTCAAAGGCTTGAAAGCAGTCCCTGGGACAAGCTGCAAGAGCAAGATGCACATTGCATATGATGGACAGCATTTTACATTTTTCTGGCAAATCGCCTAAATGTTTGTCTTGAAAAGTAATTGTTGAGTGGGCTTTTCCTTTTTTTCTTTATAAAGATAGTGCACCTTTCTCTCTGTCGTATCCTCTAGAAATGTACATTAACTGTTTGGAGATTAATCTGCAGTTTGGTTTCTTAATGTCTGCAGAAAGCACTAACCAGCAAAATAGTTGAACTTCTCTCTTAAGTCTCAAAATACAAAGGATGAGGTGGTAAACACTGCCAAAGTACAAAGAAAATATGGTAAAGAATTCTCTCATCTATGGCCTCTTACCTTATGGCAATCTTCGATTTCCAAGCTTTGGAGGCATTTAAAGAAAGCTCCATTTTGGTGTGGACATTATCAGTCTTATGCATAGTCCTTTTCAAGCCATGACACAAAGAGGGAAGCCTGGTAGAAGCAGGTCAAGCCTATAAAATCTTCTGCCGGAGCCATTCTGGGTTCTGGGTTGTGGAGCAGAAAACAGTAGATTATGCAGGGTTGTTACACATGGAGGCAGTTCCCTGATCCTCCTTCAATTACCACAGGGTGTGTTACAGCCCTCAAAACAACCTAGAGAGGACATAGCCAAGCTATGATTTCAGCCCAGAATCTCAGTGCTGAATCCACAAACACGTTCTATGGGTATAATGCCCACTGTTACATGACGTATTTATGAATGTGTGTGTGCTCGCTCCTTCCCTGGGTTCCTGATAGCACTTACTATCATACTGTCTTATGCCTGGATTCAGATATGAGATAATTTACACTTAAGAGTTTTGAAGAGTTGTCCAAGGAGCTCTGAGCTTGTATGGTTTTTATTTAAGATATGTTGCAAAAGCAGGGGATTCACAGAAAATAATTTATGTACCAATATTTCTATAAAACTAGGGAACTGTGGGTAACTACAAAAGGGTCAACACAGCATCAATTCCAGATAAGACTATTATAAGGTTGTGATGAGATGTAATCAGTTACAAAGCCTCACAACCCAGATAGTATCAATCCTCTTGATGAAATGGAATACAAGTCTTAAATGCTTAAATGTTTTCATGATTATAAATTTGTTTGGTTAAAAGTAGTGGACCTGACAAAATAAATCAGAAGAATCTGCAGATTCTTCACAACATGTCAATTTTAAATAGTACTTTATAAAAACAGATTCGGCATGCAGTCTTTGGCTTGAGCATGGCCAAGAAACCACTCCATATGGAAAATCGAGTCCAAAGGTGCAAAGAACATAGTCTGGGAGCTCCAAGAGGCATAGCACAGGTGGTAGCACAGGGGTCTCACTGTTGACAGTGCCATGCAAAAACATTCCAGAGTTCAGAGGAAGAGACAGTATTGCTGCTGATCAAGTTTGCAGATGACACAAAGCTGGGTGAAGGAAAGAATAACAACAAGCATATGTCAATTCTTCAGTTTGATCTGGACTGTTTGGTAGGTGGAGCTCATTTGTCTATTTACACATCTTGTAATACAACCAGATGCAAGGTCATGGCTTGGCAAGGTCCATGCAAGGCTGGCTTGGCATGAAGAGCTATTTGGTTCCTGCTTGGAATACAGTAGCTATAATTTTGCCTCCTGGCAAGGCCAGTCACTCCAGTCACTCCAAACCTGTCCCAGTGGAAATGTTTACATCATCCTAACACTGTCTGCACTGCCTACAGGTAACACTAACTGGTTCTAAATCCAAGGAGGAAAAAGGAACAAGGCTTGAAGGAAACTCAGTGTCCCAGACTTTTAAAGTTGATTACTGAAACAATTACTTGCTTGTGTCTTGTATTTTGCTAACCTATTCCAATTACTTGCTTCTGTGATACCTTAGAGGCAACGAAATCACCACACAGACCAAAAAAAAAGATGGAAAGCTCCTCATTCATAATAAAACTTAGAGTCAGATTCTAAAATGAGCTCCACAGGAGCAGCCTCCAGGCTCTCCTGACGCCACTGAAGTCACTGGGGAGCACATGGGCTTGCCTACAGAAGGATCATGGCAGATTTGAGCATATGAGCTGAGGGGGCTGATCCTGCTGACACTTCATACCAGGCATAGAGCCAGCTGCACAGAGATATTCAAACTAAATCCTAATTAAGTGTCTGAGTTCCCAGTGAAATGCATGGGTAGTTAGATGCCTAAATAGCAATGTGGATATTGATCCAGCTGCTTATCACTGTGAGTACACCACTGATTTCCAGAGCAGATGATGGCACTTGCCATTTTATTCTAATTTATCTTTTTTTCTTGAATGTGAGAGAAGTAAACTCCGCGGATGATTGCCCTATCATTAATTGTACATACACTAGCATTTTCTCAAATAAAAAGAATGACTCATACCTAAATATGAACCTGAGCTTGGGCAACACAGGGAGAAAATTAGCACATCACTAGAAAGCACAAGGCTTGAAAGTTTTGGAGAATACATACTATAAAGCCTTATAAAAGAGCTAGAAGATCTTGAAGATTTATATAGTCTGAAACATAAGAACCTATATGCTTTTTGCCACATTACCATTGAAATTAGCTGATAAAAATATTTGGTGAATAAACCAAAATAAAAACATTCTGATTTCACACAAAAGGTATGCTCAGCTTCTAACAGGAAATAAGAATCCTGCACCTATTAGATCATATCTTTGCTACCCACTCAGAGTAAATGATTGATATAACAGACATGTTGAATCAAGATGCTAGTTCATTCTTTTCTTTTTCTACACAGTCACTTTCAGCCAACAGATTTTTTTCCCCCAGAATATCTGTGATTCCTTAGATTCTTTGAGGCTATTCCCTTAATAATTGGAGGAGCTGCCTGAGCAAAAAGCTGCAGCACAATGCTTTCTCTCTGCTATAAGAGCTCCCTGGGTCAGAAGCATACACAGTCTGTCTGTGCTGCTGCAATCAAACCAGCCCAGCTTGAGAAAGTATAAACACTGTGGTGGGCAGAATAGCCAAAAGTAGGGGGCCAGGAGGGAAAACAGTCATGTCACTGTTATTTCTTTAACAGATTAGGGCCTGATCCAGGTCTCACTGAAGTCAGTGACACAATTCCTATCAAGTTCAGCAGAAGTGATCTTTAAGAGCATGCTGTCTTGCCAACTATCTGAGTAATATGGCTGGGCCCTACAGATTTCCGTGGCAAAGAAAGTAATCTTTCCCCACCTCCACAGTTCTTCAGAGAAGCAGACCTTTTTAAAAGAGCAGCATCTTCACGAGGGGGGATTCCATTAGCATAAATATGCCTTCTGTCCCCAGTCACCTTCCTCCTCTTTGCATATTAGGACTGCAGTGAGGATTTTCAGGTTTTTTCAGATGTGGGACACATCTTTAAAGAAAGCAGCTACTCTTCTCCATTTTGTATTTGCATGAGCTTTCGCTCTTCCTAATCATACCTGGAGACAAGTAAAGGGAATCTGCAGAATAATGACTAGAAAGTTATTTATCTCTGCAGTTCAGCAGATGAAAACAGCTACACCACACAGACTTCTGCAAACCATAAGAAGATGCTCACAAGTCATGGGTTTTTTAACCTTTGGTTAGCATATCCTCTAACTTCTGACATCTTGGCGCTCTCCCACAGTGTGCCCAAACACAGGAAGGCAGTTCCAAGCTCTTTGCACTTGACTGTACTAGTTCATGTGTGTCAGCCGAAGCCAGGTGGGAAGTGAGTTAGAGCCATTGCTGAGGTATAGCTCAGAGCACATGGACGTTTTGAGTTTTGAGCTCTTGTTGGTAGCACAGCTGTTAAATGGACATTTTACACCAAGAAACTTGTCAAAAGTTAAGTAAAATCTTACTTACTGTTTTATTAAATTACTTGGGATACAACAAAATGGAGTTTGAAGACTTTTTCAAAATACAGAACTATTTCTTGTTGTTTGTGTTCCTTTGCATCTTAAGGGGAGAAATGATACTTTATTGAGTAGTAAGTGTAATGGGAATGACATATTTGAGGAAAGAAGTACCCACATCATTAGTATCAGGAAATGTGGTACATTAAGAATGTAGGAAGAAATTTCTTAATAGTGTGAAAGAGAGGGTTTATTAGTTTGGATTATCCCAAGGGGTGTTTGTTTCTCACAAGACTGCAGGAAAATTCTTTTCCTCTTTCAACTCCCAAAACAGCATACCTTCGGGAAACACCTACTTTTCCTCCAGTTACTTTCTCCTACCTCTACTATGTTCTTACCCTAAGACTGAGGAGCTTGCTCTTCCCCTAAAAGGAAAGAACTCGGTAGGGATTTCTTCAGAATAAATCCTATATTTGTTAGGACTTAGTATGGATGAAAATGAATGAAATAAATAGAACAGCAGAAACAAAGGCAATGCTGTTTTCTATTGCATATATGCTGGCTGCGTATTCAGCATTTATTATCAATAACATTTATTCTTGACAGATTCCTGAAATCAGTCCATGTACTGCCTTCCTATTGCACCTTACTACACCAGGTGTTAAACAAATGTCACTCACCTGAGTGTATGCTTAAATTTACAATTTATGTTGGATTTGTGTGGATGAAGAGATGGATGGATACATGAATTGTGGGCAAAGCTGTGAGAATTCACTGTAGTTTTGAAAAACTGGATCTCAAAGATGATCATTTTTTTAAGTTAGAAAAATAATATTTGATCCACAGATGATTTTTGTGCACAGACTCAAGTTCTAACTAAAAATACTTTGCTCCAACAATGTTATTTGTTTTCTACCACTGTCAGTGTGAAAAGCCTAGATCTACAGAATCTGGGCAGATCTTATAACCAAACTATTCTGAGAAAACAAATCTTAAAAACAATATATGCAATACAGCTGTTTAGTAGTTCCCCAGGGTTTACTGGTGCTTACTGCCAGCTCTCAGCTCTTTTTGCTTTAAGCAGGGAGGGACAATTTCTTTAGATTACCTTATAGAGTATGTACGTCTCTCTCCCTTCCATGCTGTCACCCTAGATGGCTCTAACACGTCTCCCGCTGCCACATTCTTGTTCTCAGGAAGATCTGTTAACATTTTTGTCTCCTTTTGATCTCTGGACCCTTCTCCTGACACTTTTCACAGCCTCCTGAAAATGGGATTCTTGAAGTCAATAATTTGCTTATTGTCTCTCTAGTGTAAACTTAAATGTTTTTCGTCTTGGAAGCTATTTCCGTATGTGTTCTTTTCACATTTCCTATTGGATTCAAATGACCTGGGATTTAATAATCATTCTACCACCTGAAATGAACACTAGCACCTGCCTACTGCTCAGTAACTAAGTTGCGTATCGGTATTCTGGGATTTATATCTGATAGCTCCTTTCCTTTATAGCATTTGATCAGTTTAAGTATATGGAGGTGCTACAGCTGACAGTGGATTTTACATGTGAAGCCACACTTAAGGATGTCACAGTAGATAAGACCTCTTCTATTCACAGCGCGTCCCATTGGGCCTGTAAGGATCCATGCCTTCAGACCCTGTTGCAGGATGGAAGCCTAAACAAACCATCTAGCATAGTAAGAAAATACTTCTCAGCCTATTATATTCCCCCCAGCACCACCACCCCTCCAATTGGTTAAAATAGCACAGTATTCTGTACCACAAAAGACTGTAATTTGTAAGGAATGCTAAGCACTTGGAAAGCACAAGGGGACACTGAGAGTGGGGAGGTCCTACCCCATAGACACTCTGTCCCTTTCAAACCATGGGAATACACACTGCCTCCCTCGATGTGAAATGCAGCCTTAAGAGATGAATGCTGTTCTTAGCCTGAACAAAAATAAAAAAGATGTTTCCAAAACTGCACAGCTCTCCCTTAGCCCAGAATCTTTCTTTTAAAACAATGAAGCCTTTTATAGGTTGCATACAAAGGAGGAACATGGAAGATAAGTTTGCCCTTGCTCCACAAATGAAATCTGATTATACAGCAGTGTTCAGCGATATGAAACAGAGAACGTCTCAACTCTAGGGACATTAGACCCCAAGTGGTACCTACTACTACCTCCAACCCTATGTGGCATTGAAGGAAGACTAGAGAAATAAGATGGACTGAATCTCCAGTTGATAAGAACAGGAGCAATCAACACAACGACCTCTGGACATTCAGGTATTGTCCTCACCAACTATCTGCAGGAGAACCAGCATGCATGTTCATTCACAATTTTCTGATGGTTTTACTTGTCTCACACCATTTTAACAGTTGAACTGGTTTTAAAACAAGCAAAACCAGTTTTATTGAAGACAAAATTCTGGTTCAGAAGACAGGTACTGTGTTTATTTTCTGCTTTTCTGACTATAGTGACACTGGACATAGAGAGAACTTCCCATGATTCTGCATGGATTTTCTGTGCCTTCTGCTGAATTTTTTGCTGAAACCCTCCTTCATCCTCACTATTTCACACCAGTTGTTTCCCCTACTCATACTCTCTTCTTCCTATACAGGACTGCCTGTGGCCATAGCTAAGCCACATCATCCATGCTACTGCTTCTGCTGTGGAGCCATGACTGCAGCTGAGTGGTTGGGTGGACAGCAGACAGTGGGGAATTGGCAGCCTTTTCAGTTGCTGAAGGCTAAATACCATAAAGACCACAAGTCAGAAGCCAGAAGCCTAAGATAGCCAGAAGCAATGACCAGGAGTTAAAACCTGGATATAGATTTTACATAGGTGGCACAACCATAGCAGAGCTGTATCTTCCTAGTTCCATCATTCACTGTTCTTGCTGGCCTACAAGAAAATCTACTGCTGAGATATTTTTTCTTTGCTGAAAGACTGAAGGAAAAAAATGTCTAGCTCAAAGACTCTCAAAAATTAAACTATTATTAGAAAAGCAAAAATACCAAATGAATTAATGATATCTGCTATTACTTCTTGTACCTCTCCCTCATAAGGAAAGAAAAATGGTACAGTTATGACAGACACAGGTGAAATCAGTTAGTCATAGTACCTTTGAGAAATTCCATCAGATTTCATGAGCTATGCAGGTCAGGTGCAATCAGGTCATTGTTTCAGGAGCAACCTCTGAAGAATACCTGAACTGCTGCAGGTGATGCTGCTCAGCCAGTAGCTGCATCCTACTTTCTAAATCACTGCAGAGTAGATGATGCAAAATTATATTAATGGCAGTTGCTGACAGAGATGTTATCTTTCACATGACATGTGAATTTCAGGTACTTAACACTTTTGGTCATTAAAATCAGAAGGTACTTTTGCAGGAAAAAGAATACTAGTTGCAGTGTTTCAGCCAAATTCCAACACATTTAGGTTATGCTATCCTGGGAGCAGGGAGGCAGGTGGGACTTGCACAGCTCTGGGAGCATCACCTTCAGTTGTTTTGAGGCTCATGGAAAAACACCATTGCCAGAAGAACTCCAAAGAAGCCGTACATCCACAATTCTTCCATTTCCAAATCCAAACCCCAAAATAACATGAGGTGAAACCCACAGGCTGTGGAGTATTGTGCTGTGATCCTTGGCCTTCTGGGAAACAGGAAGTCAGACAATTTTCTGAGGCGAGATCTGCTGGAAGGAAAGAATCCTTCAGGTCGTGGTATTCTTTATGTGTTCCCAGGCACTCCCCTGACCCCTGATGCAATTCACTCAGCCTGCAGGAAAGTTTTTGGTCCACCTGACCAAAGAAAAAGGGTAATTTTCTTCCAGGTTGGTGAGTTGGTTCAGCTTTTACTATGCAGTCAGGCAAGCATAAGAGCTGCTGCAACAGAGGAAAATGATCCACATAGTTGGGAAGAAGGGCAAGGAAGAAGAGTAAGACTGCCCCTTTCACCTGAAGCAAGCTGTTGGACTGGTTCAGTCTTATCATGCAATTTCCCTGTTAGTTTCTCTAAAGACAGAGAAGGTGGCTCAGTGCATAGATGACCTCAAGTACCATCTGGAGGAACCTCTCTTCCTCAGAGGATAGCATAAGCCTAGCACAACAATGTTCCTGACTTAAGACTGTACTTAAATCTTTTGCCTAATAAGGATAGAATTAAAGCATCTCCATTAGATGAGGTAAATATGGGCCATGCTATCTATGCCTTAATTCATTCTTGCCAAAAGGTCAGTTTAGATGGACCCAGAGGGAGGACTGCATTATACATCTCATTTGAAACAAAAATCCTACTTTTCCCCTGAATACATGCTTTTTGCTCTTCTGACCAGGCACACCTGTTTTCTCTACTAACTCAAATCCTTGCAGCCACGTGTGCCCAGGGGATGGGGGGGAGTGTAATAAATAGCAGAGGCAAATAATTTACTCAGTAAAAAGCATTCCATGCTTTCTGTATGCAAATTCTGCATAAAAATTCTACATATATGGTGCAGAACTGCTCTGAACTGAACTCTAAAAATGTTTAATGCAAACACAGCTGTTATCAAGTGTTGTTCTTTCCAAGACTCCATTCAGTTTGATAGTTATCACTATGCCAACGGCATTCCCAGTACAAATCTCTCTTTCTGAGACTTTAACAACTGCTTTACACACAAGAGAAGTTCATTTCACTCTGAAACTTGGTGCTCTGGACCCCTACCAAATGTGTGTTTCTCCCTTCTAACCATACCAAGTGAGCCCAAATCAACTCTAACAGATACTGATATTCAGCTAATTTAAGTTTTTAAGAACACATTTTATAACATCCCTGTTCAGCAAAATATTGCAGTGCCTTTGAGTACATACTCAAATCTCACTGGTGTCAGAAGAGATATGATATATATGTTTAAACCACAGTATCTGGTAAAATTCGCTAAAGTGTTTTGAATTGTAATAACACCTTATCCAAATAGCAGTTTTTGAGGGCTGAGGTAGATCAGAGAATTCTGACAAAATGTTAGTGTACTATTTTAGTTGACTGGTTAGATTGTTATTTATATTAGCTTTTAGGAAAGGGGTATTTTCATCCAGCTACAGAGGAGTTTTTTTAAGAATCAGAAGTCTTTTAAATTTATAATTCTACGAAACTAAAGGGGACAGCACTTCACTTATACTTCCTTCAGGGGACTGATCATAGGATCTAGCTGTGCATTGTGCCCTTGAGAAAACATCTAAAATAACTCAGCAGCTGGCATTTTCAAATGTCATAAGGACAGTAAGGTCAGCTCCCCAGCTGAGGTCTATTTAACTCAAATCAGGACCTGAACTGTTGATTATAGAATATGGCTTGATATTATATGCATGTATGTGATTTAAAAAATCTGAGCTGGAATATTCTTATTTGTTTCATTGAATGCCTACAAGGGAGATGGGAGCTTATTGCTTCTTTGCATCCCTGCAAGTTCCTCCATCCTCATCGAATCGATTCCCAAGTAGGAAGCAGAGATGGCATCCTTGTCAGGGCTGCCGCCCTTCATCTCTTTCAGATGGGTGGATCCTTCAGGATCATCCTTCCTAGCACACCAACCAGCACCGCAGAGCTAATGAGGTGGAGCAGGTCATCTGCACACAAAAGAATGGGAACAGACCTCCTTTCCACTCTGAAGCAAAGACAAGCATGTGCTGCAATGTGTATTAGTTAAATGTTGCATTAGTAACATATCTAATATCAAGTTGCAAGAGAAGGTAATTCACAGAGTGTCCTAAGAGTACATATCAGTATTATTGTTGTAAACCCCAACCTTACAGTTCAAACTCCACTTTTAGAGTGAAGTAAATGCTCCCCTACACAACTTCAAACCACACAGGATAGCCTCTCTCCCTCATTAGCTCACCAAGCAGCAGCATCAGAGGCAAGTGGGGGGTTACTGATGCATTGTAATTACCAACTGATAGTCTGTCACTGGGAAAAGCAGAAGTCTCTAATTAACATAGGCCAGTTACTGTCCTCTCTTAACTCTGCCTTCGCTGAAGCACAAGGTGGAGCTATTGTAGGGATGTCCAATGAAAAGCCTGATGGCTATTTGCACCTCTATGAGTCGCAGTAATTTAAACAGGTTTGACTCCATCTGGGCACTAATATAGCTTTGAGAAAAGCAGGAAACAAAGGCATATGGGCCTGTCCACTAGAAACCAAGTTATCACCCCCTGACTCCTAATGGTGAACAGTGATACATGCAAACAGTCACAATCAAGGAATCCTGGACTGACCTGGCAGCGGGCTGAGTTTCATGATGCCCCTGCCCTCAGTATCACATATGGAGACTGTGTAAAGGCTACCCTCAGTGTCTTTTGGGGTCTGTGTGATTGCTTTTAGGATTCTTGAGTAGTTTGCATCAGGTACAAGGATGTGCTGTAGGTTCTGACTTTGATTTCCTAAACTTATTTGTAACCCTTTACAAGGGGATGGTACTAAGGGAATACAAACTGAAAAGTAAGTGGCTGGCAGTGGAATTTCTGAGAATATTCCCAGAGTTGAGCTTGAGGCTTTGCTTTGTAGTGCAGCTTCCCATGAGAAGAACAGACAGAGAGACGGTCATCAGCTATATGCCGCTACACTGGATGTGCCAAATTTCAGTTCCTCCCTCAAAAGAGAAATATTTTTGCCTTTATGAAGTACAAGGTAATAGTTCTGGTGGAGGAGAAAGTTTGTGGCTGAGAGAAACATCTTTCATCAATAGACAGATCCAAATCACTCCACAAGGACTCCCACACAGTCTCCCAGAGGAATCACATAAAAAGCATAGACAAGAAAACAAAAGATGACTGAAAACATGTCACAGCGAGGAGGAAGCCTGAAATCTTTACCCCTGGGTGTATTTAATTGTACCTGACATTGTGGACATATGAAGAGACTGCCTTGCAAGAATAAGCTGGAGGAACCGATTGAGAATTGCCACTGGCTCAAACCAGACAGACTTCAGAGGTCAAAGACACAACCCTCAACTTGCCAAAGTCGATAGATAGTCCTGTCCGAGAACTCTGTGAAGGAAACTGATTAAGACGATCTGCAAGAGACAAAAGACAGACAATAGGAAGGCTAGTAGTTTTCCAGGAATGAAGGCAACATATTATTACAATGAACATGGAAGATTCCAAGTTCAGGAAGGACTTCTTTGGTTACCACACTGACATCCATGACGTTACACCAGGCACCATCCCAGAGCTCTTGACAGGCTGCAGAAAAGGGTTTTTAAATGATCTTCTCAGAAAACTTTCCAAGCAAGGAAAAGAACAGTAAGTGAAAGTTTAGCTCATTAGGTAAGCAGTGAAGGAGGGGAAATCTGGTTTTGCTGAGCAGTGGAGCAAATTTTACAGAGAAAAGGGGTTTAGTCTCACACAGAGGGCTAACAGCCTCCTGGAAGATAGGCTGAGAATCTCTTATCAAACTGTGTAAATGGAGGTTGAAAATGGGATAATTATGATACAAATGCCTCAATGTGTATGTAATTGGACAAGGGTTCAATCAGCAAATAGCACTGCCATTCAAGGCATTATCTAGCCTAACAATATGTCACTGCTCCTTTGCTGCAGGTTACAAAACCACAGCTCAGCCAGCAAGAGATCAGACATCTCCTAATGCAGACATCAGTCTGAACCAGTCAGATTAGCAGTTCAGACAAGCAATTTCAGGACATGGACTAATAGTACCTCTAAGCCAATCTAACGGTAAAGTGTCACTAAAAAGGCTGATTCACCCTTCTGCCTTCTCTCTCTTGTGCCACATCTGGTACTCACCTGTATGGTGAGCTGGTTTAGGGTGCAGTTACACAAGTCTGCTATTTAGCTGCTGAAAAAGAGTGGCAGGACTGTATAGGGGGAAGCAGGGAGGAACAGAACTACCTCTTTCAACACAAGGGCAAGATGTTAGATCAGCTCAACTGTATCATATAACTTTATCCTCAGATTGCCTAAAAGAAGAGGCAGAAAATCAGAATTGAGGTGGTCTGAATTACTCTCTAGAGATTTCTCCCTAAATTATAAAAGGAACCTAATGTGATTGCTTCTTAACCTAAGAAAAAGAGAGTAATTATCAATGGTTTTGCCTTCTCCAAGCTGCCTCACTACACAGTCTGATGAGTACTAAAGTTTGTGGGAAGAAGGGATTAGGAAAAGCAGAGGTGAGTGTGATGGTGAGGCCATTCTGGTTTAGAGAGACTAAAACTGTTGTGGACACACACTCTGATTTAATCTGGCTGATTTTTGAAGAGCTGGGGAAGAAGGAATCTTTACATTCTAGTCGTGAAGAATAGCTGAGGATAATAGTATCTTAAACTGGCACAGCTAGACCTAGAATACAGTGTCTAAAGGCACTTGAAGGTGTTGTGGTTTGAGAGACTAAGCTTAAAAACCTCTGTGTTGTAATAGTAGAAGTAGTAAAAAGGAGGTGTTAGAGACCTCCTTTTCTTTCCTTCTCTCCCTGATGAAGAAATAATTATAGGGTTAAAACTTGGGGATAAGTCACTTACTTAACCTGAATGTTAAAATCAGTGGTTGCATCTCCTTCTGTAAAGCAAGGAGAAAACAGAGAGCACTTGATTTTTTGCAAAGACATCTACCTGTTAGGTTGTCAGAGATCATAGAGAAACACACAAGCCTTAATGCTTCCAAATGTCTAAGTGAGCAGTAACATGCATCTATTCAGTTGTCATCAGGGTGTGCGACAACCTTCTTTCAAGCCTCTGTCTGTAATGGATAGAAAGAAAAACTCTATTATCATGGATGGATCACTTGGCCATTTTAATACATATTGAAACATAACATGTAGGTGTTGCCAGCAGGATAGAGATTGACTCAGAAAGCAGTAAGGATTCAAGGGGCAATGGACAGACACAAACCTCTGAGATGCTGTGGCAAAAAAATAGTTCATTTGATTGTAAGATGTCTACGAAGCGGAAGCAGAGATGCAGCACTGCCTCTGTACACGGATGAGACATCTATTAGAGTAGCTGGTTAGTTCTAATGCCCATGCTTTGAAGGAGGTTGGAATATTCCTCAAGTATTCAAAGAAGGGCTACAAAAAATACTCAGATAGTGAAAAGGAAAGCTTATAGTACGAGGCTTAAGAAGTTCAGTCTATTGAGCTTAATACATGGAGAAGAGACCTGACAACCAGAAACTTCTTGATCTAACAGAAGTAGAGCAAAATCCTGTGGCTGGATGGAGTGGACACAGGTGAATTCAACTCTAAAATAAAAAGTAATTTCCTTGTAATAAGCATTATTAAATATTGGAACATCTTAGTACAGGATTTGGCTGACTTTGTTCTTCTTAGCCATTAAGCAAGACGAGATACTGTTCTAATTTAATGCTTTAATCCAGCTTCCAGAAAACACCGTATGGCCTATGGAAACAAGGGGTTGGAAATAGATGATTGGTGGGGTGGTCCGTTCTGCCCTGAGAGCCTATGTACAGGTAGCAGGTACTTCTTTAAGAAAATAAACAAAGACCCGCTTTAAAAGCCAGAGTGTAAACTGATCTGACTGATGTGGTCTGATGCAACAGACTTGGCTTTATTGGATTAACTAGCAAACTTTATCAGCTTCCCAAGAGTCCCATGAAAACATTCTAGTGCTCACCCTTTCAAGACTGTTGCTTAAAAAGGACTTGAGCATGAGCAACTGCAAAAACGGTAGATCAAGAGACCAAAGTTGTTAACCTTTGCGCACAATAATTAAAATACATGGTTTATGGATGTCCATTCACATGTATGAAGCCAATATGAATCTGTTTATAAAACCCTGCTGCTCCTATGTAAAAGAACAACCCTTTGAGCAGCAAGGAGCAAAAGTAAAACTTGGCTTAAGTAAACTTGACTTTGCTACAATAACCAATCATATACATCACTGACTTTCAACCTGTGATCAACAGACAATTTTTAAGGAGTCAGCAGCATAACAATAAAAGACAGCCTATTTGCCACGGTCTTAAACTCAGTGTGCAAGAGTCTACCCTCCTCTGGGAGACTTTTCAGAGTCTGTAAGCTGAAATATTTGGAAACATCTAGCTTCAATTTTCAGAAGCTAACAAATGCATTTGGATGCCTTAATTTTTAACAGCATTCTTGTGATATATTTTTTTTCAGGAGACAGATCAGTAGAAATATTCAAACTTTCCTGAAAACTACACGCCCCTGAAGAATCTTAAACACAAAAATTAAAAAAAATGAAAAAAACCAGTTACTTTTTTGTCCCAGCTAAACATCTGTTTTTCTTTGCCTTTTCTTCCTTTGTTTTTTCTAAGACCTGTGAATAAATCAGAAAAGCTGTCATATCTTATTTGACAAACAAGTTCTCTAAGAATGAAGGCATATCACCCCAAAAAGCAAGGTGCAAAATCTCTAACAACTGGCTCTTCTTAGGGCTGGTACATCTGCATTGTCAGCTATTCTCCAAATAGGCAGGTTTGAAGATTTCTGCATGCACAACACACCATGTGGGCTCCTAGCCTACAGTACAGCTCCTGAAAGTAGATTTTGATGGGTCAAAGCCATTTTATTGAATTAGCCCTTTATTGTTTACATTAAATCCAAGTGAGCTCAGAAATACTGACTTATCCTTCTGAAAGGCTGGATTATACCGCGTGGCTCGGATGCAAAAAAAGATTAGGGTTTTTATACTAATTACTTCCAGCATGAGGAGTGCATGGACCAGAAGAGCACCGACTTTGGAGACACTCTGCTGGGCATTTCAGTGCAGAAATGTTTTCCATCTTTTCTTGCCACAAGTAAAATGACTGCTGCTCCATAACATAATTTGGAATGCCACACTGTCATTAAACCCTGCGTATGAGAATTGCCATGTCTGGGACAGAAGGTAGTAACAGCCCTTTCCACTTGTTTCTGGTTGTTTTATCTACTCTCCCACCGTCACTGTTGCTGTGCAGTACAGTGTAACATCACTTCCTCCTACTCTACATCACTCTTTCAGAAAGTAAGAGAATAGAAAAAGCTTATCTCATTATTACTAAGTGAGTTTTCATTCATTTATACTTAATCAACTGAGTAATCCATCAAAGTTTCCCAGACTACAAAACCGAAGGTATTTTCAGCAGTCTGAAAAATCAGAGTTGAATATAGATGTGAATATATTGGAAACATGATATGCCAGATCGCTGTCATTACTGTAAATCACAAGTGCTGCAGTCAGACAAGATGGACAGAAAAACAACATGCATAAGACTCTTTCACATGATGTGTCTCCTTCCCTAAACGAGCCCTCATATTTCTCATAATCAAAGGGGCATCTGCCTATGCAGAACAGACATTCAGCTTCTGGGCAGCTTTCGTGGCCAACGATGGAAATCATTCACAGGCAAATCAGAATTGTTGGGGAGTTTAATAATTTGTATGGGCAAAACAGATGTCGCAGAAGTGCACACAGCTTTCGCTGGATAACTTTGCACACAGTGACATCAGATCTTCTCACTACACAAATTACTACTTGGGGCCTGGGATCTGTTGGTATTTGTTTGAGTGATGATACTCTGTGTAGCTTGTGAAACAGAACAAACAGAAGGCTTAAATGAGCCTAAAGATTTGTGAACTGCTGATCCTACAGAAAGGACACCCTTTATTGCTTTTACATCCAGCAGTATCCAATACAACATGGGTTTTTTTATGATTGCTCTTATATATTAAGCAAAATGTTTGTGCTCAAACTCTAGGTTACAGAAAGGAAATGTACAGATCTTTACACTCACACAAGCTGTGATGTGGAAGGTAAGGCTCACAAAAGGGTCTTGTTTTAAATCTTGCATTCAATAAACTGCTAGAAGAACAAAATGAAAACAAGCTATTGTGTTAATCTCCAGATTAGCCCTCATAGTCTGTCAATTTAATACTGATTAGTAAACAATGTCCATAATTAAGCTGTTGTTGGAGACACAAATGCCCCACGAGCCCGAACTAATGCGTAGTATTCAATCCTTTTACAAAGGATGGCAGATACAATTCCAGGAATGTTAATGCTGTCAAGTATCCATGATGTACATAACAAAAGAGAAGGCAGAGAGTTGAGGTAATTAAGCTCACACTAGACCCTCTCTCCAACCTGTACGTGTTTATTGACTAAATGTTATTAGGTGTAGTAAATAAAATGCCACTGAATCGTGGGATTTGGGACCAAAAATGGTATGAAGTTTATGGGGCTGTCAAACTCTGGATTCCCCTGGCATCAAAGCACACACATACCCTTTGCTAAGGCTAGTGACATTAATGTGCATGACAGGGGTCCATGGGGCCGTGGTCCCCTAATTGTTTAGGAGACCTTTTAGTCTGGTTGCAGACTGCATGTCTTGGTATTTGTGGAGCTAATTGCACTAAAATCTGCCAGCACAGTGTTTGCAGTGATGGGTTAACTCATTTATCCTCAGGATAATACTCAGCTCTTTGTCAGCCTGGTCTCCTGCATTCACTCCTAGACTGTCACCCCAGATGCAGGAGGACGAAGCAGGCTTCCAACAGTGCTGCCCGTGGAAACTCACTGACTGCACATGTGCAAGAACATAAACATTTAAATATGAAACAATACCATTTTTCTGAGTGTTTTCATCACTGGTAACCTGTTCTACTTTTCTCATGAGGGTCACAGAGCCAAGTCTGGAGTTTTGTCCCTGATAAAGTCCAACAGTTGGGACCAGCAGAGGTGCTTGGCCTGGGCTCCTCTTATCAGTTTATTTTTCTGTACTGAAGCTCATGAATCATCAGTTTTGAACTAGTACTGTGCAGCAGAGCCCGGACAGGCTAATGCTCTGGGTTGCCTGTGACATCCTGGTTTTTTCCCCCGCAAGAAAAAAAATAAAGGTGGACATAATTATAAGCAATCTTCTATTCTGATCTCAATATTTTTTACATGGGGACAAATTGGCACTAGCCGTAGTCTGAAAAGTGACATAATGCAGGAAAATATTTTTTCCTAATATGGACTCTAAGATTTACAAACTTCAGAGTGAGAGGAATTAAATATTCTTTTCGCAATTTTTCCAGAGTTCTTGATTTACGGTATTTTTCTCAGACTTCTTGCCACATGTTTACAAACATACAAGTAACTAACAAAATCATAATTATAGCAATTCAGGTAGGTGGAGCACTTTCTGTCCAAGGATCTCAAATGTCTTGGCCCACAGAGTGGCACTGTGCAAGTTTCCTATGGGATCAAATGTACTGATAGCCCATTGTACAGTTTGGACATCAGCAAATTAAATTCTTTTGCCAAAGGTCAGAAAGAGTGTAAATTAGTGGTAGAACTAGGAAAAATACTCAACAGTATCTTCCCCACTCTCCATCCTAGATTACCCATATAAATGCAGAACAGCACTGAGTGGCTTCCTGTTTGGACATGTGGATTTGATTAAGGCAGGCCACAAGTTCCCAGAATTTTTGGCCGGGTGGTGACTTAGCTTCTTGGGTGTTACAGAAACACAGCACCTCTGCCATTCTTTCCTGCCACACTGCAAAACCCACTGCATGCAGGGAGCAGTCCTGCCTCATCCACAGCTACAGGCTTGCTAGAGCCAGCACAGAAAGAAGAAGGGAGGAGACGGGAGTGGGAATGTGCAAGCAGAGGTTAGGGGTAGCACTAGACCACAGCACACTGATTTATTTTGGCTTAAACTGCTATGGAATCACAGGCTCAGTGGAAAATGCTCCTTCTAGAAATAGTGTCAACCAGCCTGTATCCCCATCCCTTGGACAGACTCATAACTAACGTTACTGAGACGCAGTGTTCCCATGTATTAAACTCCACTCCAACACCCAAAAAGTCTTTTGAGCCTTTCCAGAAAGCTGTTTGTCTGCCTTGTTTGCCCATTTCGAGCTGTCAAAACGAGAGCAGGTGAGACAAGAAAGCACAAATACACAGCTCAAATCTCACTGGATCACACAATGGTACATCAAAGGGAACAAAGGCGGCAGCTGACATAGAAGGAAATTTGGGGTTGGGACTGAAGTACAGAAGTGAGAACTAGAAGGTATAAAAGTTTTTCCCATTTGACACAGGAGAGTCACACGAGACTGCCAGAGCTTTTACTGAGCCGGGCAGGAGATTAATAGAGGAATAACCTCCTTCTCCACTTACTATCCTGCTTAGATGGGGAAAGGCTGTTTAGAGGAAGACTCCAGTTCTGCTGAAGAAATCATATTTGCCAAATAAACCCCATTTTGAGCACATTAGCAGAAAAACAGAAGTATGGATAAACTGTAGTTCCATTCTGTGTTTCAAGTGCATCAGAATAAAACAGGAACTTCTCATTGCTCAGCAGAAAAGGAATATGTGCTTCTCTCTGGATTCACAAAAGAATGGAAGCTGATCTCACATTTGTCCTTATTCTTTTAATTGTTTCGTCATGCAACATACAACCAATTTGATTACAATTTGCAGAGAACTTGGAGGTACTTAGATGACAGATGCAACAGAAGCACTCACGCAGTATGTTTTAGAAAAATATTACCCCCATTCTATATAAGAATATGGATAGGCATATATGAAGATTGCTGTCTCTTTTTCCTACTGGCCACAGCCAATAGCTAATGATTCATATGTAAAAGCAAAAATGTCATAATGCACTTAACCAGATGTGAAAAGCTGAAAATGGAGGTGTCGGTGGATAGCTGTCCTTAGCTCCTTACTGTTGCAGTAATCTCTTTCCTTAAAACCTGGAGTGGAAGAGTTTGAAACTTCTCCATACCAAACAAAGACAGACCCTCTTGGTAAGAGAATCAGTACTTTTCAAAATTAAATTGTTAGCTGGACTATTCTCTAGACTAGCTGTATGCTGTTTGAAAATCTGCTCTTTAACATTCACATAGAGCACATAGAGAAGCTTTCATACTGTCAAGTGCACGAAGAGGCAAATAATTACCTGAAGCACACCTCAATACATGCCACTGAGCTCGTCAAGCAAAGTCTCAGCAGAAGAGCAAATTCTGCTAACAGCAGCTTTTTCTTGACTCTTCAACCACAGAGGGCTGAAGGGAGGCTCAGGCAGAATGGAAATGTGCAAAGTTACTTACTCTACAAACATCCTCTCCTGGATCCAGCAATACCTGTGGAAAATGGGACAGCCTTCAGCCCTGTCAGTTTCCTAGGAAAATTGTTCATGGAAGCACTGTATCGCATGCAAAATTAGCAAAGGCCTGCTATTTACATCGTTTAAACTAGCCCTGCTCCTTTAGCCTGCAACAGGACTCACACGAACACCCTTGTTGGTACAGCTGGGGTGGCTGTGGCAAACAGCAGGGCAGTGGCAAGCCGCTGCAGTGGGCGGGTTGGCACTAACCTCCTTCCCCAGCTCAGCCTGCTGTGTAGTGCAGTATGCATCTCCATCCAGAGGAAGGCAGCCTGTTGACCAGAGTGCACCCGCCTGTAGGGAAGTCAAGCCTCACTGCTCTGCTACACAAGTTCAGCACAATCTTGGGCAAACTGCTTGGATCCAGATCCTTCAGGAGACTATTTTTACAGAGCCTTAAGTTACTACTAGCAATTATACACTTAAATAGCTTTGTCATCTGGGTCAAAATTTCTCTGTGTTCCAGTTGTTCAAGTGAAAAATAAGACAGCAACCCTTCCTTGCTTTCCAGGAATGCTATAGGTATAAAGACAAGTCTCTGAGGTGCTAGGATAAGTATCTACAGAAAGAGCCACTTAATAAAGTCAACAGAGCATTTATTAAAACATCATTTGAAAAACAGAGGGGTTAGCTCGGTTTTCTGATCATACAGTGTCTGTTTGTCTGTCCTCTCCACAAACATCCCCACCTGCCAATTTCAGTTATATGTGAATGGACTGAGAGGTGAAGGCTTCAGAGAAATTAAAATATTTTTAATTATTTAAAAGCAGGTACCTCTCCTGCATTATGGGAGAGAGAGCTTAGCAGTGTATCCCACCGAGGAAAACCCTGCATGACAAGCTCAGCCCTCACGAGGTATCAGGAGCCCACAGAGCAAAGAGTCTTTACCTCTGCCCCAAACACAGAAAAACTTCATTCAGAAAATCCAGCTATGAGACACATCAACACAGAGACCTTGATTCATTGCTCCACTTTTTGCTGAACTTCTTGTTTAAAAACCCTTTTCACTGCTTCAGCCTTTATCACTTTGCCTGGTGCTCCCCTCTCTTTTGTGAGCATCTACCTTTTCACCTACATTTCATGCAGAGTTACCAGACTGCAGAGGTAAATCTCCCCTTTTTCTTGGTACATCAGTTCAGCAGTAACAATGAGGCTCAACTATTTGGAGTCTATAGTCTTATGTTTGCTTTGCGCTTGTCCCTGATTTCTTGCCCAGTACCACCCGTATCTGAAATCCCCAGGTGCTCTCCCACCCTGGCTGACAGAGGTTCCTACCCTGTGGTCTTTAATCTGTGAAGAGTCTCTACAGCCCTTCCTGGTGGGCTGTAGAGGCCATCTGGCTATGCTGTGTTGCTGAGGCTTCCTTCTCCAACTGAGGTTTTCTGTTTTCCAACAGAAAACACTATGCCAATTATAGATGGGAAGCAGGAATTTCTTCAAAGTCCATCTTATTTGTATTACACTGTCAAACAATCCTACTGGATTTTTATTTAAAAAAATTAAAGCGCATTTGGCACCTTCTAGTATTGCTTCATTTGATCAGCCAAGGACACAGGTGCTACAGTTACTATTTCAATAATCTGTTGCAAAACAGAGGAAATGGTTTCTGTGGCTGTCCAACAGAGAGGATATGGTCTATGTGACTATGAATGGAAGAGTGTTTTTACACACATGCTTCCAAAAACTAAAACAGCATAATAGCCATCGATTAAGGATAAGCAGCTCAGCATTTAAGCACACAAGAAAGAGCATAGAAACTGCCCGCTATGTCAGACCTAAAATCTACCAAGTTCAGCCTTGTCCCTGGGAGGGGAAGAGGGAAAGAGTAGCAGATATTGAAGGAAGAATATAAGACACAGGCCAAATACAGTACAATTCTTCTGACTGAATCCCACCACCCTTATTTCACGTCATCCAGTAGTTTCCAAACAGCATGTTATCTACATATTGATTAGCTGCATTGAATCATTGGTATTCACACAGTTAAGCCAAACCCATTTGTATAATTTTTCAGAAATTTAGTTCTCCCTTTGCAAATTAAGATCTAGCCTTACTCCATCTCCTGTTCTACAAGCTTCCGAGAACCGACTATTGCGGTTTGCAGTAGGTCTGATCCCCTGATAAATCTCAGTTACCCATTTCTCCTGCAATTGCAGAGGCAGAATTCCCAGTCTGCTCAGGAGAAGAGTCTGCTAGATTGCCTGTTTGTCCTTCCAATCTGACTGTTCCTCGTTCCCCAAATACAGGTACACGGAAGATGCCCTGAAGTGGAAGGAAGAAGGAAACATATTACCCATAACTTTAGGCAACTTAGTTAGAATTAAGAAACTGTATGATATTTTTGTGTAAGCAGGGGCCCAGTCAAAGTTTCCTTTATGCCAATGAGAGCTTTTTGAACAACTTCAAGGGACTTTGGATCACTTCACAAATGAAATGAGCTGAAGCTTTAGTGTCTGTTCTCTTTTACCAGGCAACAATCATAACAGAGGCAGCAGTTACACCCTGGAAGGGTGGAGGATAGGGGTTACAGAGCAGAGGATTCACAGCAAGTGTCACCCATCACCTCTGCTGGCATTTCCAACTATCAGGAATCAGGAATGCCATGGAAAATCATACTGCATTTGCTCCTGAAGGCATTCCCTAAGGCAAAAGGAAAGTAGTTTATAATTTGCTGCAAGAAAACTGGGCATTACTCCATCAAGACAGAAAAAAAAAAGTGATATTTTAAAAGAAGATTATGAAATCAGATGCCATCTTGTGGCCAAAACCCATGAAACTGCTATGGTAGATACAATACAGTACAGAAAACACACAATAAATACACAGACAAAAGAGAAGAAATAAGGGCTTAAAAGATTGGTGACCTACTATGGAGACTTCTAATCTCCAAGTCTGTATTTCTCTGTTTAGCGTGTTTCTGTTCACAGGTGTAGAACCAACGCCTCCACACTCTGACAGTTAAACTCCATTAAAAGATAGCTGTAATTATTGAAATTTTCCCCCACATAAGTTTTCTGTGAAAAAAATCACTATATATCTTCTACAAGATTTCCCAAGTTCTGACTGAACTGAAGCAGGAGGAAACACAGGGGACTGTAAACAACGAGGCCACTGAGTGTTGTTACTGCCTGACATAAAATAAGTGCCTTTCCCATAAGACAAATGCTCCAATTAGGACGTACCTGTGGACTCTAAGACCTAAATACTTATTTGTTCATGAACACGAGAGCTGGGAAAATGGCTGCACAGAGGAAAAAAGGGTAGTGATGATAGCAAAAGATCTGAAGGAGAATAATAAGGCATATGTAAAGACACTACCTAAAAGTAGCTGCATAGGTTATGGAGGGAACAGAAAACACTATGCCAATTATAGATGGGAAGCAGGAATTTCTTCAAAGTCCATCTTATTTGTATTACACTGTCAAAGGCAGAGAGTCAGTAGCACTGCCCTAGCCCTTCTCCTATTGAACAACCTTTTTTCAGACCCATCCTCCATGTTTTCTTTCTCTCTCCTTTCCCAGCTGCTGACCTGCCCAAATCTCTGCATGAAGATCATTCACTCCCACAGCAGTGAGAGCTTTACAATCTGCTATCTCACACCTCACACAACAAGCAATGAGACATTTACACCATTGCTAGGAAACAACACAAAAATTTGACATTAGCTCTTCCAGAACTTGAAAATGATCACATATCTATGCATAGAAAAGCTACTTTTGGCCTTTTAGATGATTTCAGATCACCTTTTATGTCCCATATGGCTGGCTGTAGCTAAGTTACCTGTGTGGTCTATGCAGAATATAAAACCACCACACACTCAGGTAAAGCCTTTACTGGCACACATTTTGAATGACTCTCATTCCTGTTTCATGGTTTTGCTAACCAGAAATCATGTGGCCCTCCCATTGCACTGTGCGAGGACCCTGATTCCTGACTGTGCTCATCACAAATACAGAAATAAGTTTTGAAAGCAAACATAGGCATCTAGTGATGCTGAAAATGTCTTACAGTATCAGAGACATCTGCACAGCACTGGCAGATATAACAGAGGACCTACAGGAGACCCATGCCTTCTCCAGAGTGACAGCTGGAGGCCAGGTGGGATACCTTACAACATGTAAAATGGTGCTAGATGCCTGTGTTTAGGCAAATGAACTGTTCCCACCCCATGAAAACATACAGGACTATACATTTGAACATATAAAGAAATCCATCTGAGCTAGCAACAGCAGCAGTTGTGAGTAAGGGGTTAACTAGCAGCCATCATTATATTGAGGAAATTGCCCCAACAGAAGTATAATCCACATGGTAGAAGACAAGTGTTATTCACAAGTTATTAATAAAAGAGACCAAAAAGAAGGCAATGGTATACTGTTCTGTTAATCTCATAAGCCCAGATGTTCATGAAATGAAAAACAGCTCAAGTACATGACCTTTCATACTGATGTAAAGGAATGTTTAAGATATGATGGGATGTTATATATCACAGGATGTTAAAAACATCATGGAAAATATTCAATATGGATAGCAAAAATTTAAAGAATCAAATACTTACATAAAGATATATCTGATAGATGCAAAAAAATCAAATAAGATTATACTTTTCCATAATCATAATTTTACACACTTTTATAGACACCAGCACTTATACAATATGAAAGTACAATAATGGCAGGAGTCACTATGGCATAGGATTGTTACAGTTTCTTGCACACTTTCTCTTAGTGTGAAAGAAACTTCATTCTTGGGAAGACATGCAATGTCCCATTCTTATGCACAATAAAATGTTATGCAGAAAGCACCCTATGTAAAAAAAAAAAAAAAAAAATCTACAGACTTTATTGCAGCCTGCTCTGGAGTCAGTTCTTGAGGTAATCAATTCATTTGGAAGCAAACTAATTTGGGGAAGTGAGATTCTGAATTAAATTTTATCTGAATGCTGGTCACCCTTTTCTGTTCTACCACTGGTGAATGACCATAAATGGAGAACCACAGGTATTGTGGGGAGATTAGGAGGAAAAGTCTGTGTGTGCAGACAGCAAAGAATTCAGACATAATCTCTTGGTCTTCCCCCTTGTTTCTTTTCTTTTCAGATGCTTCAGTGTAAAACATGTGGTTTACACTCATCTTTGTGTAAACTTCTCTGGAGTGAGTTTCAGACAGAGGGCAGTCCCTCTGTAAACAAGATGGACAAAGCTGAGACTCAGAATGTGTGGGAACATGTGTCTATTGTAGCTTTTTATTAATAACACCACCTGGTTGATGTGGATTCTGCAACTGCAGACCAGCACAGGCCTATTGGAAGCAATGGAATAAAGGAAAAGAAACTCACCAAAATCTAAAATTTTGTCCCCCACTCTCCACTCCCTGCGTCCCCACCATTGCTGGCATCAAAACAATCTGGCCTAGATGAGGGGAATGTGGGGCAAGTTTGGGAGGTTAGTTTACACACAGGTCAGCTTATACATGAGTGTATACAGTATCGGGGTCTGTTTTCTATTTGCTTGTCAAATACCAACACCATAAAGAAAAGAATAGTACTAAATCCACCATTTTAACCTTACACATACCCACAATTACAGCTGAAATAACTCAGCAATTTTTGAGTTATATGAGTGCAAAGAAAGCATCTGTAACCAATCACCTATTTTTTGTTGGCTTTTTTTTTTTTTTTTGGCAATTCTATATCTTAAAAATTGTGAATGCAGCTCTAATTTTTTTTTTTTTTCCAAAAAACTTGTTAAAAAAAACAACACATGTGCTCTCAGGCTGAAAACACACATGCCAAATTCAGCCTGGAGAGAATTTTTACGGCTGAGTTATAAAACCCTGAAAATAGGGATTTATAATGGAAATGCTGACAGACCATTAACTACAATAATAACATAAACGGAGCAATAGAATTTCCAAGTTATCTCCTTTTTGTTTGTGTCAGCATTCCTGCACCAAGAGTCTGCGCAACGCACATACAGCATTAGCAGCACATCACTTTGGGTTCTCTCTGCGGTGTTCACAGAATACAGAGGAAGACACAGCGGAGGAAGCAGCAGGGCATAATGTATGCAATGTACGTCTCTGGGTGCGCCACATTCCTTCACACATCTCTAATCATGGGCTTTTTGGATATATGTTTTGTGAGGAATCCTGCCACCAAGCGAAGACAAGTAGCAGGATGCCAGTTCACCTGTTTTGCTCTGTGCCCTGTCGACAGGAGACCAAGCGACTGGTTGCTGATCCCACACAAAAACTTTCATTGCCCAACATGAGGTTTGCTTCAAGCTTCCTGCGTGACTCACAAAAGAAAGAGGGAGATGATAACTACTTATGCTGGTGTGTGAAAACAGGGCACACGAGGACTATTAAAGACTGTAACTACACATTGTGTGCTCTTGCATTAAAAGCTCAAACTATGTCTTCTCTGGGAAGATAAATATACTGAAAACATGTAAACTGTCATGCTGCTCAAGATAATTTGTTCCCTGTTACAGACAGGGACGAGTTGTTTAAAAATAAAATAAGTGACAGCTAATGCTACAGAATCTGTACATTCTTTGCCCTTACAAGAAAAAAGCTCTTACTGCTGAAGATGTGTTTAGCCCATTGCTAGTATGTTGCTAGTTTATAACAAAGCACATACTCCTAATGAAAACAGAATTTCAAATTATTCTGTATGGGAAGAACAATACTGTTCTGGGACAGTAATTGACACTGGGACGGAAAGAGGATGACAGATCCTTGTACAGTTACGATTTTGTCAGATTCAGGGTTTTGAAGGATACTCCAAGGCTTCTGACTTGTTCCCTGGCTTGTTTGTCCTGTTCATCCTAAAACACCTGACATAACATAGCCAGTATCATTCCCATTTTACAGACAGTTAAAGAAAGGCACAGCGGTGAAATAAATTCCTAAATATTACATATCAGATTTCTTCCAAAACCCAGGAAAAGAACCAAGTTTTCTTCTTGTTTTAGTAATGTCTGCTGTACAAAACCCAGATTTCAATCTTTTTCATTTTAAAGGAAAAAAGGCTAAATATGACCCATGAGTTGACATAACTCATCTGCTTCAGAAAAGCCCTGGTTCACTCCAGAAGCGGATAGCACATTCCAACACCACAATTCTTTTTTTTTTTTCTCCACAAAAATCCTCAGTTTTATACAAAAAGAGCAAGTTTAAACAAAAGAACTGCACAAAGTAGCAAAACTATCTTCTTCTGCTAACACCATCGATGACTCCTGACAGTGTCTCCCTGCTACCAGCCTCTTCTGACATTCACCAGCTCCCTCAAAGGGGAACCATTCTCCTAAAAAACATAATTCTCTTTACTTATCTGCATCTAAAGAAAGAAAACTACTAGTGGCCGAAATTACTCAAGCTGCTTTACTAAGTACTTCTGCCACTATCACTCTGCTTTTGTCCAACACACGTGTCTAAGCCTTGTCTATGCTAGAGATATTTGGCATGCTGACCATCCTTTGTCCCCCTAGCATGCCTAACACACTACAAAAATGCTCCCAACGGTGCACAGGCACTCACGCCACTGTTTGGATTAGAGTGCTTGTAGATGACACATAGCTTTGTCTGTTGTTTACAACCCAGGATAATACAACAGACATTCAGTTGTCCCAGTGTCTCGCCAAGATTAGCACGTGGAAGAGCAGGAGCTGGCTGAAGCTGAGACTCAGCAGGACGGAGGTTAGGCTTGTGGGCAGAAGGAAATGCTCCAAGGAGCATTGCGGTTCCCTCAGAGCGAGGACACATGCTCACAGATTATCAAGAGAATCCGTGTTCTGGAAGCTTTCTTGTCTCCTTATTGATACTGTGCTCTCATACAGCAACATCTGTGAGAAACACTTTCTACCATCTCTGACAAGCCAAAAGTCTGCATTACATCCATGTGATGACCTGGCCTCAGGGATAAATGCCTTCCTCACTTCCCATCTGCCTATGGCACTATAGTCCATTTGGACTTCGAGCGTCAGCACCAAGAAACCTCCAGCTGGTACCAAAGGCTGCAGCACACCTTCCTACCCACAGTAATTGCAGGCAGATTGTTTCCTGGCCATTATGCTGGTTAACCATAAAATACTCTCCTAAGTTCTCACCCTTATTTTCAGGAGACCAAATGGCCTGAAGAGAAATGGTCTAAAAGATCACTACCCCCTCCAGAGTTCCCTTCTCAAGGATACTGCAATGGCTGACATTAAAATGAGGATTATTGCCCTGGAAATAGAGCTGCCAGGCGACAGAACATTTTCTGCTGCAGCCAAGGCTGCCATAAGCGTTTCCACCTTCATGTCCAAGCCCATCCTAAACTTTTCTTTCCACAAGAACAATGCACAGCTCAACCCACCCAATAAACAGCAAACCAAAGGAAGCCCTCACTCCATTAACTTTTCTCCCCACATTTACACAATCAATGCACTACCATGCTTTGAAACTGGAAAGAAGTGGGGGGTTTTTTTCAGATAATCACCAAAAGTGAAGCACTTAAACGGAAAACAGAGTTCTAACCTGGCAAGCTGACTGCCCTGGGGAATGGCAATAGGGTGGCTACTCCCAGAGGGAGAACTTACCTCAGCAATCCCCAGCCTTGCTGCCACTGCATGGAAAAGGTTGGCATCTTGGAGCTTAATAATATGGTATTAATCACGTTCTTGTCCTGTATACTCATCATGAAAATCAAACAGCAAAAACTAGAGAAACAGGAAATGCTGAATTAAGGTAACACTTCCCCCACACAAACCACCACACAGTCCTAATTCTGTCCCTGCAGCAATGCCAACCCTTGTAAATTAGACGACTTCTCAAGCTGTTTGAAGTCCTGAGCAGCTTGAAGTCCTGAGCAGCCAGCTCCAAAGTGAGGAGTAAGTACATGGCTTCAAGCCACATTTGCAATACCTCCCTGCCAATTTCTGGCTTGTACTTCATACTCCCCAGATGCAGGTTCATGAGCCATGACAAAATTTGGGGGCAAAGTGGAACAGATGCACAGAATCGTTTCTCCTGGTTTGAGGTTTCAATAGGAATACTCCAGACAGCTTTGGTCAGGGTTGAAGAGAACAGGCAGCGCTGGGTGGTGATCAGAGCTCAGCACCTGCCCTCACACAGCTATGCACTCCCTGGTTTCACTGTGTCATGTTGAGAAGAGCAAACATTCACTATATGCAGGCCTGGCTTTTAAAGTTACAGAACTCTTGCTAAGTGATTTATAAGGTGCTATTATAAAGTTGTTTGAATTTCTAAAAAATAGAAGGGCTAGAATTTTTTTTTTTATTTAGTGCTTAAATTGGTTTGGTTATTTGTTTCATTACAGGAGATCAAAAATAATCCTGGTATTCACAATGAGCAGTAAAGGCCATTCAAATATGTTGGAATAACTTTAAAAGCAGGTGGCTACCTTATTAAGTGTTAAATATTCAGAGTTGAAATATGAGTTTGTTTCCATCTAGGGCATGCAGTAAATGGCTTGCACGTATGCATAACAGCCCATTAGCACAATAAAAAAAATAAGTTATCCAGTTGTAATTAGAACAAACCTGTACTAAATGCAAGAATTTCAAAGGATCAGTTTTATTTTATGAGCCATTGTTCCAGCTGGGTAGCCATGGTTCCCCTAATCTAAACAAATACCGTAAAATAGAATTTTTTTTTTTTTTTTTTTACCCACAGTACAGTATTTGTGGAAGGGGAGGTGGGGGGACAGAGAGGTTTGGACTCATCAGGTACATGACAGAGAACCTTCAAATTTTCATTTCTTAAAGAGTTCAGAGATTCCACAAGCAGAGAAGCAGCTTTCCAGGACAAGGCACTTGCTTGAGTCTGCAACATCAATATAATTCACTCCTGAAACCCAGTTTAGTGAAGCAAACTATGATTGCTCTCAACATTTTGATGCCATACTAGCAGGTCTCACCTCTGCCTGAGCAACCCACTGCAAAATTAATTTGTTGAACTTTAACTGATTCTTTTGGAGCGAAATATTCATTGGCAGGTGGGCTCTAAAGGGCCGAATATCCAAGCTTAATAAACATGCAGTCTATCAGCCTGTGTGTGTTTTAATAACCATAACAATTTTGTAGGTATTCAAAAAACCCCAAATAATTTTATTTTTATAACAACCTGTGGCAAGTCAAATAGGGAATAGGGCAGTCTAACTCTAAAGTAAATGTCCATAAACTTTTAGCCATATATGCAAAAAATAAAATTGTAACAATAAAAGCAGTTTAGTAGTCCCCATGCATACATTTCAGCTGAAGGTAACTATTTCAATCACATGTTCGTTTTCTCTTGAGGGTTATGTTTGGTATTTTACACTAAATTCTGGCACTATTTTTCACTTGTTAATTGGAAACCACAATCACTTCTGCAGTGTTTTGCTCTGCTTTCTGTATTTGTAATTTGCACTCAACTGTCAAATCTTTAATGGTGGAGAAAAACCATCTATAAAGTCAAGACACATGATGCTGTTCAGAAAGCCCAATGGCTGTCCTGACAAGTGAAACGGCTCAGATGATAGCGTATCTGTCCCAGCTCTCCTCAAAGCTGACCTTCCAGAAAGTGAGTCCTGGCTTCCATACGTAGCAAACAGGTAGTTACTAGAAAGACAAACCCCAATTCTACAACCTGCACAAGAACAAGGCTCCCGTGATGGCAACAGCATTGTGTCTATTCACACCAGGGTAGAATTTAGCAGTCAGATTTATCAAAATGTGTGCATTTTCTATCCAAAGGGAAAAATTCTAGAAAGAGATGCAAATTTTCTACATGGCAGGTCAACATTAGGTTTCTGGTTAATTAGGTGCTACTCCCAGCCTTGCCACATAATATAAAACCTGCTGTATAATATAAAACTTTACTGTCAAGATTGTTATCATGGACATTGTTAAAACCAACATCAGTTATGACGACTGCAGGACTGTGGGATCTCTCTCATATATATATGTATGTACATTGCAGTTATCCTCATGTCTCAGCAATGAAACTCCAATTTTGAATACCACCTTCATATACTTGTAACATGGATCACTGGGGAGGAGATTGAGTCACCAATGCTTTGCCAAACCGTGTTTGACTGCTTCAACCATTCCAGAAAGTAGCTCCTCAAAAGTTTCCATGAACGAAGCTCATTATTCTCTATCCATGGTAAAAGTACAGTACATTCCACCACTACCTCCCCCACCATTTCAGTGCACACAGAGATCACAAAATGCCCTTAAACCCTCAAGGAATCTGCCCAGCTTTAGTTTTAGCTTTACCTTTTTTGTTTACCAGGAACCACACCCTGCCAGTTACTCCAACAGCATGCAGGGACATCTAGTGACCAAAGAAGATATTGCAAATAAATATAGCATTACATCTATTTACTACGCTATTTTGTAAAATCAGAGGAGCAAAATTAAGTGCTTGAAAATTAAGAAGAACGCGTTCTTTTTGTTGTTGTGTTGAGATATTTTCTACCCAGTAAGAACAGCCAAGGCCATGTCCACTCATCCACTATCTTCACTGTGGTTTAACCCTCATCAGGGAAAAACAGAGAGGCAAGTTATTTATTTTTAATTTCACTCTAGAAAAAAAAAAATATTTTCCTTGAAGTTAGATTCTCAACAGAAAAAATTTGCCTACCAAAAAGGAGTTTTCTTCGTTTGCCCTGAACAACTGGAATGCTGAACTCACTAAGAGGACATTCACAAGTTTTGTCTCATTACACATTTC